>NC_051182.1:76766227-76903783 GCF_013339695.2 Rhipicephalus sanguineus | reverse complement strand
ACCAAGCTTGGAGTTTTCTTTCTTTACGTCCATGAAGGGGTTTCCGTAACCAGTTTACCCTTTCGACGCATTTTGATGTCCGGCAGCTCTAGAAGCATCTTGTGTCATTGCGTGCCTGCGAAAATATGCACATGACCATCCCTTAGGGATCAGCGGCACCATTCTCACAAAGTGGACACGTAGTCCTTCATATGCTGTCTGCGAGTTTATACACATTGGGTACAGTTTCACGCTATCCTCAAACAGTTGCGTGGGGCGAAGGCAAACGTCCTATTATCGAGCGCGTACAAGATCTCGCGTCATCATCAACAACACCATGATCATCATCACAGTCATCATCATGAATCATCCCCTTGTCATCCACCTGCTTTAAGCGAAAAAGTTTTTTGGATGACGATACAGACATGGTGAGGCGCTAACCATCCTTCGTGGAAAATTTTTCGTGCTTAACATTGCTGGATTGGGGAGTAACAACTTGCTTGAACCCGTACGTCGTTAGGTCATCCCCTTGTTCCTGCCTTTATGAAGAGAAACTTTGATACACAGAAAAAAACAAACAGAAATACGCAAATTTTAGGAGCGTTTGATGCAAAGAAACCTAATGAAATCTAGCGTGCTTGGTGACGGTTATTGCTCTTTTTCGATGAAAAGTGCCACGAGAAACCACTGTCAGCCTCATTGCAGTTGGATCTTGTAGACTAGTCGTAGAGTGTCTTTGGCACGTGCGCATTGTGACAAGGGATGATATGTACATCTCGCTCACCATTATTAATTTTACAGCGGCGTCTATGTCATAATGGCATTCCCGAAGAAAAGAATTTGAAACAGTGAAAATTTGTGTGGCTTTACAAATAATTCAGTAAACAGGGCCGGCGATTTGTAATGATGCGTCGTGCTCGATTTCATAAAATATGTACACTTATTATCCACCTCTCACAGCCGCCTGGTCCCCTCGATGATGTAGGCATGTGCTCGCTCACCCTTATAACTGGCAAAGCGGGAAAAGCCCGAAAAAGCATTAGCATCTCAAAAAAATGAAAAAATAGAGACGTTTCTATAGAATAACGTCGCAGAGAAGACGCGTCAAAGAACACAATATACTATAGAGTAGTAAGATCGGCTTTGTTTTAAAAAAAAAAGCTTAAATGTCGCGTTAAAATGCCAGAGTAATAATATTCAGTCAGGATATCAGTCGCTGCTACTGTGCAGAGATTTTCAAAACTTACTAAAATTGGGAATGAAGCGGGTGCGAAGGAAACGCCGACGCTCATTTAAGTCAACTATTCAATTTTGCCTAATTTTTGGCAGAGCCAGAGGAACAGCGTTAAATTAGCTGCCATTCGGCAGCATGGGGAGCCCTCAAACCCCGTTACAAGGTCTCACGGCAGCACAAACGTAATGTTGGAAAATGCATCACCGAGATAAACTCATGTTTAATAATAATTTCTTGGGTTTGACGCGTCAAAATTACGATATGATTGTGAGGCACGCCATTCTGGACGGCTCCAGAAAATTCTACCACTTTCGGCTCTATGACATCCACCCAAGGGCGTAGCCAGGGGGGGGGGGGGAGGCACACCGGGCCCGTGCCCCCAACCCCGAAATTTTTTTGCCACGGCCTACAAAGCTCAAAATGACACTCGGTCACATCTGCCTGCCCGACCCCCCACTTCAGATCAAGGAGGTGCCACGCCCCCCCCCCCCCCCCCACCCCAGAAAAAGATTTCTGGTACGCCCCTGCATCCACCTAAATCTAAGTACAAAAAAGTAGTAATTAAAGAAGGCATCGATTATTCAACAAGACGAGGCGAATTGATGACGCGCCATGAAATTGTCTGCATGCTGAAGTTATTCACCAGCGTAAAATATTTTAACTTTCTTGCAATGTAATCAAAGTCAGTCGACTCATAGCAGGTTAGCAAACATATAACATATAACGCAAATATTCCATCCTGCAGTTTCAAGGCACGGTTGGTCGATTTCATGTCTTGCTTGTTCCTACCTCCCAACCATCTATTTTTTTGAATCTGCAAACAACATATCGTTGGCAGATGCATTAGGTTTTATTTAATGTTCAGTTTTAATCGAGCATTTTATCTGTAATGGCCCAAAACCTGCTACAGGGGTGAGTTGGGGTAATTTCATAGATCGATGTATACTGTCAACGTTTGGCAGAATACTGATTGAGCGAACACGTGAAGGCATCAAAGCATGCTTCATTCCGTCAAAGCATGCTTAACTGATGAATTGTATTGATGCAATTGGTGCATCCTAAAGACATGTGAATTGATAAAAAAATCAGCACTTGGTGTCCCGAACTTGCTAATATATGCGTACCGACTGAACACTTTTTGTATTGTATGTATTTGCGCTTCCCATAGTTGCTTTTTGCCGAAATGTGCCCCTGTAAATGCGGTTGTCAGAGGGGACTATCATGCATTCTTCCGTAGTCCGGTGGTTTCCTGATCCTATAAAAGAACGACACCCGCCATGGTGTTCTAGTGGTTGTGGTACTCGAATGCTGACCCGAAGGTCGCGGGGTCGAATCCCGGCTGCGGCGGCCGCATTTCTGATGGAGGCGAAAATGCTTGAGGCCCGTGTGCTTAGATTTAGGTGCACGTTAAAGAACCCCAGGTGGTCAAAATGTCCGGAGTCACGGCGTCTCTCATAACTATATCATGGTTTTCGGACGTTGAACTGCAACAGTTATTATAAATTAGAAAAGAACGACAGCCCTGCAGAGACATTTCCTTCAGTTGCAGAATCTGGGACTTAAAAGTGTGCCAGCTTTTTCGTTCACAAAAGAATCGTAGAATAGTGGCGCATTTCGAATATTAAATCGCATAAGATAATTACGGTATGCTGCGTCGGCATTATGATTATTGCATGAATTGCGAAAGATAATTTTGGCCACTGCACCGCGTAATACGCAAACGGTAATCATACTGTTATAATTTTACTTCAAAAATAGGCGGTTAGTCGTGTTCCAGCTAGTACTATTGTCGGAATATACACGGTTGGTGATCGCAGGCGCCTGATGTTCATTTCTGTCTAAAGCGATAGAGCGTGAAAGATTGCTGGAACTTGATGCATGCGGAAAGGGACCCACGTAGATTTGCTTATGATAGCAAGAGTAAATAAATGCTCCCTTGAAATTCAAAATGCAGAGAACTCACATTGTCCCTTATACACTAGCCCAAGACGACCCGAATGGCAAAAGCCATCTTCTTTTTTTATTTTCTTCTCAGTGAATGCACTCATCCTCCCCCACCAATCCTCCGGAAGATTTCTGCACCTAACCCGGTTTTGCACTGCCTGCAAGATTGGAGCCGTTGCAAGCATTATTCACCTCAGCTGGATTTGCAGTGCCTCCGTGATCGGCCGACCTTTGACCAAGCGACGGTCATGTGATTATGTCATCGTGTGACGTCATGATGCCATCATAGTTACGTCGTAATAACGTCACAAACGTTTGCGATCTCTGACTTCACGAAGACGTCACATGGGGCCGTTATCACGTGATGGTTATTCGCGTCACTCGTGTTGCCGCCACCGACGCAAGACGGCAGCGGTCAATTTTCGCGTTCGATGAGACATCGGAGGCTTTCGCCTTAATACATTTCCCATTAAAGGCCTTCCCGTTTTGAATATGTTTTATTTCTTAATGCACTGAACACTGGCAAAAACAAAAAAAGAAGTCTAGCTTACGGTTATCAGCACGAAATGATTAACTGCAAACAGTGTACTGGGAGTACAGGAATTTGCGCAGTTCCGGAGAACAGTGACCGGTTGCATAAGAGGGTGCCGCAACGTCGTCGCTGAAAAGCTCGTGCCAAAGGCCGCCCGGAGAGGGCCAACTGTGCCATGTCGTTTGAGCCAGCTGAGGGCGTCGACCCTGTCGTTGCGCGGCAAGAGCACCTGGGTTCTTATGAACCGCGAGAAAGATTGTGAAGCTGAGGCTCATAAAACGGCAAAGCTGGGTGATATTGCGGTGTACTAACATGGCGTGTAATTAGGTGCCGTAGCGGCAGCGGCATCAGATAGAATTTTTACGGTGGCACGATAAGGGAGAATACAGCTGTTCTTCCTGTCCTCTCAGACTAAAATAACTTGGCCATCGTTGAAACGATGGTTTACATTATATATAGCTTGTCACTTACTGTCGGAATCTCGGGGTAAATTTTGACGTCGCGGTACTTTGGAGTTGTGGCGCGGTAATCGTGTCAATATGTTCAAGCCAACCTACTCCGGAAACTGGGCACTTGTAGCGCAGACAGGCTGAATAACAATCGCACCGCTCGTTGCAGTATCTTCCAAAATTATTTTAGATTGCATGTTAGTATTACTACAATTTTCATATCCTGTTTTGTCACGTTGCAGAGTGGGGTAGTTTCAAGATTGCAGACTGGCTTCGTTTGAAGGCACAACTGCTACAGGCTGTAGGCCGACACCGGTCAGTGTCCAGTCGGGGATTCCTGCCGTGTCCAAGGGTTTCGGCCGCCGGGTTGACAGCCTGGCGGCCTTGCACCGGCGCTGGTGCCGCCGCCGGCGGCACCGGCTATTTTGGCGAAGCGCCTGCGAGTCCCTGGTCCAAAAATGGAGGCTCCGTGCCCGCGGCGCGCCGGGCTTTGTATGGGGAGGGGGGGTGCCGAGGGGGAAATCGCGGCGTCCAATGGCGCGCCCCTCTCTGGTTTCGGGGGCCGGCGCGTGCAGCGGGCTCGCTTAAAAGCGGCCCGCCGTCCGGAACGGCCCCCACAGCTGAGCTTTTCCAACGTAAGTGCCCCTGTGCCTCACGCAACTGCGCGCATCTGGATACGACGACGCCGAGGGCTACGCTCGTGAGATTCGGGATTTTTGCCACCCCCCCTCCCCGGGGCCAGGTAAGGCCTCGCCTCCTCCGGTGTCCGCAGGCTCCAGCGTCCGCCAGCGCCATCCACTTCGATACGGATTACGCTGTAGTGGAAGATAGAGCTGCATCTTGAGGATATCGACTCCGCTTGTATCGTACGTAAGCAGTTGGTGCGTAATCCAGATCGTAGCCATTAGATGCCTTCTAGGCCTGGCAGCCTTTGCAGCACTTTGGGACCGGAAGCAAGCCGTGCTAGGTGGAAGTGCTCATATTAACTTGCTCGAGCGACAGCACACGCATACGGCGTCAATTCACAGATTCTCATTTAGCTATTTTAATTTCCGCCGTTACAATGGTGTCCTCAGAGAGGTGACTTTCAAGCGACCTTCGATGCTGTTTTTATTTTTTTATGACTCTTTCGCAATAGCAAAGATTCTTTTGAAGGCGCGTTTGATCTGCTTTTTGTCCAAGAAAAGAAATGCTAGAGCATCGTAAAGCAACTAATATATCGCCCAGGAAGCAAGATTCTCTGCTCATTTACAGTTCTTTTCCTGCATAACAAAAGCGCAAGTTTGTAACGGAGTGCTCACGAAGGTTAGGTGTGGAAGGTTATATGCACCTCAGGTTAATTGTTGTTCTTTTGTAAATAGGGCATCTGATGCATTGAACTGACACGCAGGCACAATCTGATGTTAACGGAATTCAGCGCAATTTCCTTGCTCTTGCTATCTTTCCACGGTTAAAATCAATGTCACTGATATGTTTGCGTTGATTTTAATGGGAATATATAGCGGTGGTTATTAAGATCTAATAAACCACTCTAAATCACTAATGGTGCCGCTGGTGCAGGCTAAATGGTGCAGATGGTGCAGGCAAAATAAACAGCAGTCCTCCGTCATGCACAAGAATCTATATCAGGCTCAAACAAAGACCCCTAAGGATGTGGGTAGCTTTAAAAGGTCGGCAGGGCCGTTCCTCGGCATATCTGTAGATTCTGTGATCGATTAATGAGTCCTTCCTTACAATTCGGAGCGTATAATACGGTGCTACAGGCAGCTATGTTCTATCTAAAGGATGCTATCAGGACAGCCTTTCCTTATAATCAAGGACCGCATTGCACGACTGATTTGCGAAGACTTAGCTGTGAACCTTTGGCCCATAGTTTGCCATCTGCAGTTTGTTTCTTTATTTTTCTCGCTTATGACAGCTAGAGCGACAATGAGCAGTAAAAGGACAAGGACAAAAAAACGTTTGTTATTACACGTAGTATTCACAACAATCCTAGTTTGGATTAGTTCTTTCAACTGAACGTGAGTATATTGACGTAATTTACTGGCTACTTGAAGTTTATAGTATACAGCCAGGACATCATCCTACGCGATCAAGTCTACCTGCGACACATGCGGACAAATCCTAACTTTTTAATTAATATCTTGAAACTGCTGTCGCATTCTCACGACACGTGCCGACCGAGCTTCGAGCAATAACTGCTACTATGTAGCAGAGCTCGTAATGCATGTCACTGTAGCCATTATTCCTCCAAAAAAGCCACGTGCGCAGCAGAAGAGTCAAACAGCATCTGTTCGCACAGGAGATGTATAAAAGTAAGGCACTTTTAAGAGCCCTTGTTGATTTTATTTTGCCTTATGACACATGTCACACTGGTCGCAATTGCCGCCCAAAACTCGCGAACGCGTGACTGCACTGATAAAGTACTGCAAATGACGCATTCTCCATCATACAGATTACGTTGACATAAGGACAAAGCCTGCGGCGCCAAAAATTGCGAGGGGGCGTGGCCGTCCTGAGTTTCCTGAACCGAGTCCTCGGCGTACATTTCCTTTGCCTTTTTAGTATTTTGTGTGTGATTTGTTTGTACAGAAACTGCTACTGTCATTGTACTGAGGCAAATGCATCGCGCAATGTATCATCATACTGTTACTTAGCATCCAGCAACTGGCACCTTAGCGTTATGGAAACTGATAGCGGCCAAGATCTACAGAGATTGGGCTGTCAGAAATTGCGCGAACGAAGCTTTGCATAGCACGACGTGTAATACCGTAACATATCGCTACTCTTGCTGTGGACGGGATAGCACGAATACATGGCGCGTGGGTCAGGCTGGATTGGTATAAATGAGATGGATCATTTGAAGCGGAGCCTGTACATCGAGGAGATTCTAGTTGTGGTACCCTTTCAGAAGAAGAGAACTCGGCTGCACATAAGGATGACAAAGAAAAAAATTATGAATGAGTTAGCTATTCAAATTCGAAGTTAGTACTGAAGACGTGCCTAATATTCCATAAAAGTCTATAGCTATGATTATGTTCCTTACAACACAAAACAGAAGCAACGTATCGAACTGCTTCTATTCCGTGCAGTGTGGAGATCAAAGCTTTTAAATATTGCAGACATTAAAAAGCAATCTTTCACTCTCTCCGCACGCCCCTTAACTGAAAAAAGTATGTGGTAATAAGTAACATAACTTATACCAATGATGAGTAACACATGTTAGCGATGCATTTAAAGATAAGTAAATCTGCAATATTTGGAATTGTCAAGGCCATTCTGTCGGCTGTGTAACTTCCCGCACTGTGGCGCTTATCGTCCGAATAGTAGGATTTCAGTAAAGCCGCAATATTTCAGCGATAACTTTGACGTAGCAGTAATCTCATATGTAGCTATTGAATGGTACATTTATGAATTAACATTATGAATGGTACATTAGGGAAGTAACTACCGCTTCAAAGGCTTCAGCCGCGCCAGAAGATGTGAATGGTACCTTCCTTCCACAAAATAAAACAGGAAAGAAAATTCTGCATCAGCGTATCGATATCAGAATTGTTAACGAAACTGATTGGCCATCCGTCAGTACGGTTCGTTTAATCTCACCATCCGGAAAACGTCCCGCTGTTCCCCATTCTTATGTCGCATCGTCTTCGAGCTTTACAACATTTCCAGTCGGTGCTGTCGTGCAATGGGTGACGTCGTGACAAAGCGTTGATTTGTTGCGCTCGTTGTGCGTACAGGCAGGAAGGCTTGCTGAAGCGGCACACGCCGGCCGACTCCTCTCCGAAAGAAGCCCCCCACGAAAGAAGCGATGGCCGAGGACCCCGATCCCACCGAGTACCTGTTCGTCTCTCTCGAGACCAAGCGCAAGGACCAGACCAAGCCTTACGATGGCAAGAAGATGGTCTGGGTGCCCGACGAGAAGGAGGGCTTCGTCCTGGGCAACATCGTCTCTACCAAGGGCGACATGGTCACCGTCGACTGTCCCGGCGGAGAGGTAGGCGCCGATCACCACGCCCACAATCTGTTTTGCCTCCTGATGTTGCCACATGAACAGTGACCAAGTCTTCTAAAGGGACACGCGAGACCAGTTTTTATTAAGTCGTCGTTACAAGGTGTAAACGCGAACAAATTATTGCGAGTGCAGCCTGAAAGCTTTGTCGGTATAAGGCAGAACGACCGCCCATGAAGGTCCGGCGACGGAAGAGGCGTAGGAAAGGAAAACGGGAAAATACGCCAATGGGGACACGGAAGAAACGCGAACATTATGAGTAGTTTGCCTCTCCGCGCAAGTGCAAATCCTCAACAAGAATTCTAAGCAGTATACAGGGGCATTTTGTGTCGGACATAAACAGCAAACGCTAAAGAGCATACCTGCCTAGTAATCGCAAAAAAAAGAACGCTAAATACAAAAACCATAATCCGTGAGAAACTTTACTCGATAAGATCACCATTTCGAAGATGTTTGTCAAGAATGTGGCCCGGAAATTTCGTTTGCTTACATATTTTTGAAAACAAAAGTTCGCGATTTCGTGTTGAGAAGAGAGGTTAAGGTTACGTTTTTGAGCGCCCCATGGAATTCAGAGACGTAAATTTTCAATGAAGTGTTTGTGGGAACGTAAAGTTCCGGTACCACGCCAATATGGCAGTGGCCCATTTAAGGCCCGAAATTAAGAAATATATCAGTGGTGGACGAGAATACCGACGTTTGTATATATAGACGTGCCTTCTTTTAGATCTATCATCACAGCTTAGCTATTCACATAATGGAAGGGTATAGTGCGTTTTATTCTTTTCGTAACTGTACACACTCACTGGTGGACCAAATTATTGTTAAAACAGGCATACAGGGCGTATATCTTTTTGCTGTCTGCTTACACTTTACCTTCATTCTTCCAGTACAGATAACCTCACAGTAGAAACAAAAAAAGGAATGAAACGAAATCCAGAGAGTTTGGAGCCCTTGGCGGAAGCAATGGAAATTGGTCACCTTGCCTAGCTTGTCTAAAAACAGGATCTACAAATTTGACTATTGAATTGTTGATTATGTATGCTCTGTTTGTCTTGTGTTTGTGTTGAATGTATTTCTGCCATGTTCTGAAGTTTACTTTATGGTTATAGATAAGATAAGGGCGTCATACGAAACGAGCTTCACCAAATATTTTACACACAACTACATAACAGTAAGATACTGCGACACACTAGAGCACCTGATCATAGATATCTTTCCACACATCACAATCAGTAATCGTGAACTTGCAGAAACAACTTCCAAACGCAAGGGAACTCCGCAGGGCAGTATGACTCCTATTATCGACCTGGCTTTGAAGATGATATTCATTTTACTTACACAAATTTTTGTTGGACACTACGCAGGTCTAAACAAAGTAAACAAAATCTCGTTGTTGAGCAACCGGTATACATATTACGCGAGATTTATTGAATGACTTTAAAGAGACGTCGCTAGCGTACTGTTGACCGTAATTTGTGAAGACGTACAGGTGCGATATGCTAGCGGTGTAGTCATGCACCACCAAAGAGCCTCTATGCGCGGTAGCTGCGCCTTCCCTGCTCCCAGCCATCAGACCTTAGCAAGATCGTACGACGTTTTTCAGCTCGGGTAGCGCGAAGCCATTCCTGCCCGCATTAGTCAGCCACCTCTTCCATGGTCGCGCCACACATCGGCGGCCGAAGTGAGAGCATGAGCCCAAGTGGCCGGCTCGGATGCGGCTTTAAATGGGCCTGCCGGAACCCTAGCCCCCGCGAACCCCGTGACGTCATCGGGCCGCGGGGCGCCCTATTTCGGGGTGAGCCGGCGGAGAGCGCGCGTATTTCGGGCACCGGTCGGCCCATTCCACGGCTGCCCGCCCGCCACCCAACCACGCGCGGGACGGTGTGCGAGCCGCTTGCAGCACTGCCGTCCCAGTGCGTGGCGAAAAAAAAAGCAGCAGGAAAAAAAAAGAAAGAAAGAAAGCTTGGCTTGTAGTTGTGCAGCCAAAGTTTGGCTCGGCTCGTTGGCTGTGCTACCTGCATTCGAGCTAGACCAAACTAAGCCCCGGAAGAAGGAGTGGCTCGCGGTGGCTGGTCACGTAGGCACATGCGTAGCTTCTACGCTAACAAATAAAGAACGAAATGAAAAAAGTAAATAAACGAAATGTGTTTGGAGTGCAAGCGCAGCGCCAGCGGCAGTAGTAGTACGCCGAACTGTTATTATTAAGAAAGCTGCCACAAAATATCAGCTCGGAATAAAAGGCCAGATGGCAGCATGAAGATGGACTAGTAGATGTGGCATCTGGAAGTCTAGTGTTTCAATCACCTTTCCACTGCATAAAGTAACGCTTACCGACGGTTATTATAGTACATTCTGATAGGGCGCATAAAACTCGGCTTAGCCAACATATCATCGGTAAAGGCACAGAAATCAAAAGGATCCGTACATTTCCCGGCCGCTTCAGCAACGCGGCCTTACTTAGGTCGGCCGTAGTAAAGACACCTCTAAGGATTATAACGTTCCATTCTTGAACAGATGTTGTTGCTAACATCGAAAATTTTGCAATAAATGACCGACTCGCCCGACCTCCCCCGCTACTTTAAAGCACTGCCGGTAGCATGTCACACATGAATTTTCGTAGCACACTTAGAAGGACCCCGCTACTATTGGTGACCACGTAAACCACCATACTCATAGTTTTCCTTGTATCAATCGCTTCATAAAGACCGACGCATCATAATTTAAACACAATGCTCCTAATGGGGATCACGTGACGGGTTTCTTGTCACTCAACCTGCCACGGATACATGTTGACGCGGGCGAGCCGCGTTTTTCCCCTTCCCACAGCGCACCTTGAAGAAAGAGCTACTGCAGCAGGTGAACCCGCCAAAGTTCGAGAAGTGTGA
Organism: Rhipicephalus sanguineus; assembly: GCF_013339695.2. Classification (NCBI taxonomy): domain Eukaryota; kingdom Metazoa; phylum Arthropoda; class Arachnida; order Ixodida; family Ixodidae; genus Rhipicephalus; species Rhipicephalus sanguineus. The sequence continues at coordinate 76,892,748 of NC_051182.1, read as the reverse complement.
CGACATGGCTTCTCTCACCTACCTCAACGACGCTTCGGTGTTGCACAACCTCAAAGAGCGATACTACATTCACCTCATCTACGTAAGTGCGGGGCCGCCTGCACCGCACCGTGTTTTGCCGTGCCGTATGGGCATTCGCGTGGCTGCAGCGTGCGTTTCGTTCTCAAGCCAGCCGCCCTGGTGGTGCTGTTCAACAGCGCTACACTAACCACGTTTTGTTTGTCCGCGTGAGCGTGCCTGGGATCTCCGCGGAAAACCCTGGGTGGGAGCCCAATGTTGCCAACATTGGTATCCACCGCTCGCGCGGCCATTGGCTGCCCACTACTACGGAAGCGGTACAACCATGTTCACTTCCGTACGCCTACCGCTCGGCTGAGTTTTCAGCGCTCATTACGGCTTTCTTTTTTATTTTGGTTTTTGAGTTGTGTGAGTTATGTTTATTTTGTGCCCACGCATAAACGCATGCCTGTCCGCTCTTATAGCAAACCGTCAAGAAGGACCTGCTGCAGCAGGTGAACCCGCCAAAGTATGAGAAGTGCGAAGACATGTCGTCCCTCACCTACCTCAACGATGCATCGGTGTTGCACAACCTCAAAGAGCGATACTACGTTAATCTCATCTACGTAAGTGCGGAAAAACCCCCCCGCACAGCACCGTCCAATCCCCATGTGTACCCCATCGCACCGCAGCACCCCGGATGCGTAGAACCCGTAGCCCCAAATTAAGCCCACCCCCGAAGTCGTATCCTCCCCCACGCACCCGATAGTTTCAACCTGTATACCTTCAAGTGTCTCCCTTCCAATCCCACGCACTGCACCGTATCCGAGGCGTACGCCTCGTGCCCTAGGATTGAGACTCCCACGCCTTTCGAACACCTGGTAGTGTAATCCCCCATGCCCCAAAGCCCAAAAGCCCCCCAAAAGCCAACCCCCGCCCCGGAACTCCAAACCCCCATGCTGAGCCGGAAAGGCAAGCCCCACGCCCCAGTAGTAGTGGACTACCTACCCCGGCCAAAGTAGTTAGTAGAAATCCCCGCAGCCTTAAAAACCAAAGCGCTCTGCCAGCGTTGCTGCTCGAACTAACTTCGTGTGATCTTCGTCGCAGAGCGCCGCACACCGCCAACGAAGACAGCGTGCTTCGGCGACGGCAATTTGCATTGGCCTTTTCCTGCTGCAGCGGTATTAGAGTTACCGCACTGTAACTATTGCTGCTGCTTCAGATTTGGCCTCTGGCGCTTACAACTGCTTCTTTCTTTTCTCTCTTTCTTTCTGCTCCCCCCACGCTGACACGCTCGCACGCATCGCATAGCGCTCCGTCAAGAAGGACATTCTGCAACAGGTGAACCCGCCAAAGTATGAGAAGTGTGAGGACATGTCCAACATGACCTACCTCAACGATGCCTCGGTGCTGCACAACCTCAAAGAGCGCTACTACGTTAATCTCATCTACGTGAGTACATAAAGCGCTCGTGCAGCACACGCGACACGGAAAGAACCTTAATGCACCAGAATGAATCCAGTCTATAGTCACACAACCCGCACGCATACCGGTTCCAAAAAACCACTTCCTCTCCATACCGACCACCCATATGCACTGGTCAGCGTCGAAGTTGAGCCAAGCCTGTATGAAAAGGAAGCACCAGGGAAACCGAAGCGCTGTCATAACGTCGGCAATTATCAACGAGTGCCATGAATTGTCGTGCTTTAGTCTATATCCTAACTATCTAATCAAGAAGTAAAACCGTCTTTGTTTGACGTCAGGCGTTCTGTGTTGTAAACAAAAGTTCATATCAAGCGCGTCAGTCATAAGCACCTCCCTTGAGGTATTGTACACCCATGAGCAAAAAAAAAAACCTACTTGTATGTTCTGATCACGTGCTTTTACCAGTTTGTGTCCGTTTACGCTCACGATATTTTTTCGATTATTGGGACCGCTAACGACGGATACGCTTATTTTCGCTACCCCATTTCGCACGTCCTGATAATTATTTGAAGTCACCCTCGACCATTCCACAAGCTATCGCCGCAAGAGACCGGCATAATTCAGTGTTTTGGCGCTTCAGTACCGACCAGACAAGGTTGTAACGCGAGGCCACACTTATCAAGGAACGCATTTACTAGCAACCGGTAATACCTCGACCATTCTTAGAGCCAGAGACCGTTTATGCGAATCAAACGTCTGAATTTTCAGTGCTTCCATATTCACTAAAGCTGCGATCATAATTCCGGTTAACTTGATGAGTAAAGATGCCAACTTAAAAAAGAAAAAGACCTTGATTTCGACGCCCAGTCACAATCCGTCCCAAGTTCATGCATTCCACACACCACACCGACCCCAGACACCACCACCCCTTGTACCCATAGTGGCATGAAATTCATCAATTGCCTGCGGGGCCCTGCTCTACTTATAAATTATCTATCTACACGCATTCAAATGGAATGCATTTTGTTCTCTTCTTAAATGTAGGTGAACCAATCTCTCTATAATGCTATGTAATGCTAGTTACAGCCGGGCCCCCACCTATACTTCGTTCCAGAACACCTTCTCTAGTAGAAAAAAGACCATTGCACGACTCTTGGAATGTTCATTATTCCACCAAAGCATCGTTCAATATTCCCTCTCAAAGGACAAAGCGAACCCGTAGACCCCACCACGCCTCTGATCCGGGAATGTAAAAATCCGTTGCAGTGTACCCTGCAACAATGCAGCCACCGGAATCCACCCACCACTGAACGGTAGGCTTCGACGGACGCCGAAAGCCAGCATGGCTCACCCTGCAGCTTGGATCTCTCCTGCATGATATGCACGACGGCATGAATCCCTCGGCTTTTCCCATTTGAAGCTTTTATTTTGAGTGTGCAGTTTGTTTCGTCCTTGGTTTCTTTGTTTCACTCGCATAGCTCAGCGCACGCCTCAGCAGGGAATCCTCCGCCTTTTCTCTAAATGTTCTTTTTTAGTTACGATATTCGCTCTCCATATTTTGTTGAAAAATTCCCGGCCTTTATTTGCTTAGGTATACATGAAGCATCATACGCATTAGGTGCAGGATTCCTTTATGAGGCCTGAAGCTGTGTTTTTCTAAGGTAGTGTGTTATTTAAGACTATTATAGCCCATGTGCCGCGTACATTTTTACAATCGCTGTTACGGTTACTGCATGCTTCTTACCCTTGTGTTAGAGAAAGTACGTTATCGCGATTCAACTCTGTCGCCGCAGAACGCCGCTTGAATGTAGCGCGAAGACGGGTATTAACAGAGGCAATGGCAATTGTATCATAAGCTGCTATGGCTTTAGGTAACAATAACCTAGATACCGCCTTAACCTCCGACCTTTAAATCCCTTTCAAGCTGCCTACGCGGTTGCGAGCTTTCATAGCGTCGACAGAATCCGCAGACGCGCGGGCATATTTTCTTAGACGAAGCCTAAGCAGCGCTCGCCTATTAAAAACGTCAAAAATACAGCCTCGATGCTTAGGGACGGCGCCGTAAGTTTTCTGTTCGAAACGCTTTTCTTTCTTGTATATCTGTTTGTATTTGTGCGAACTAAATGTAAGAGCTCGTGCTCGGAAGAGCAGGCGCGAGATGAACTACGGAAAAGGTTCAGGACGCACATGTGGTAAGACGCGTGACTGCCACCAAAAAACGACAAAAAAAAAAAACAATCTAGGAGCAGCAGAGCAGCAGACGCCGAGTGCCACGTGATCGCCTCGAAACCTTCCAAGCAGCTGCGTTTAGGTGCCGCTAGGAGCTGATAAATGTTACGCGTCCGTTGACGAGCCATACCAGACGTCGTGTAGCGTTTCTGCGGGATGGCTCACGACGTGGCTAACGCAGCGTCTCTGTTCGCGTCCTTCTTTTCTTCCTCTGCGGCGCACAACAGACGTACTCGGGCCTGTTCTGCGTGGCTATCAACCCCTACAAGCGCTTCCCCATCTACACCAAGCGCGTCGTGGACATCTACAAGGGCCGCAGGCGTACTGAGGTGCCGCCCCACGTGTTCGCCGTCTCAGATGGAGCCTACATGGACATGTTGGCCAGTGAGTATGGGCCTTTGTTTGAGCTCCGTGCGCGTCTTCGAGTATCTTGACTCCTGACATGGAGTTCGGGGCTGTCCTGCGCAGAGCCAAGACAGAGTGCAGTCTCCGTAGCGTGTCACTGTAACGATACATGGATATTCGGTGTATTGGTTCACAAGCCGTGGCCAAGCTTAGCAAAGGAGTCGGCTTGCGCAACAAGAACAGCACTTGTACCAGGGAATGTTTGATTGGTTTAAAGCGAGGCGTATTCTGCCGTGCTTTGCGAGAAACGTACGGTGAAAACGAATACCCAAGCGGCGTCTGTTTATTGTTGCCGCGGTTGTGGACGCTAACGTTCTGCGGCTTGTAGATTTCTGCGTCGGGTAGCTGCTGTTAGGCCTACCTAAAAAAAAAACCAAGTCATTGCGTTGTCTTTGAAGCTTCTTAACATCGCGTCTGCGTGTAACGCCAGCGGCGTCTCTTGTTGTTCCGACTACACCGTGCCTCCGTCTTCGTCTCGTTTATCCACGCTTAGATGAAATGATTTTGCTAGACCATGCTTTGAAATTAGCCATTTTATCGTCCAAAACGTTCATGTTTCTTAATCGGTTAGCACTTAGCCATAGACTAGTTGCATAACCTTACGAGATAACTTTCCTGCTATACGAAAATTCATGCAGAACGGTAGCGCGTTCCTTCCTCTGCTACAACTGTTACGTACAGTGCAGCGTTTCAAGTGTTCGGCAGTAGCCGGACTACAGGCAGGACGCGACGCGCGTTCTCATCCGCGCGCGTGGCCATGGCCAAACATGGGAAATGCTACGCTGCACGTAACAATTGTAGTACGGACGGAATGCACCGTTGTTGTGCACGGATTTTCGTTGTGCAGAAGAGTTGCCCTGTAGTTTTTGCAACTCGTCCACTGGTATGATCGGCTTCAGGCGTCGGAGCAGCGTCGGAACTTACTGGCAAGCGCAAACAGATTCCATAATAGAATGCATGCTTTCAAGACGCGCTCATCCACACGCGCAACTTTTTAAGATCATGTTCGCCAAGTTATCTGTAGCGCTGGTATCTCTGTTTCCCTTGACCATGGAGAGTATATTATATATATCGCGATGGAGCTCTTGCATCAACAATTTATATTCTCAGGTAGGCGCCACACATTGTTTTACTTTTGCCTTCGTCATTTCTTCTTTTTTGCACAACCTAGTTACGTTGTTCAAAACGCTTGCGTAATACTTAGTAGCAAGGGCCAAGCTTTTTGTGAACCCACACCAAGGGTACTCTAAATGGCTCTACTCTTGGGATATGTTGCCTTGACGGCTCGCGTTTTCTTAATCACTACTTCACTAGCTTGATCCCGCTAACCTTTCCAGGATTTCATTAAAGATTACTATCTCTTTCTCTCTTCCGTAGAGGGACAACAAAGTAACGGTATATTCTTTGTCTTTTTTTATTACAGACCGTGAGAACCAGTCCATGCTTATCACGTAAGTCACACTGAACCTGGAGGTTTTCTATTTTACGATATCTTGAAGTGTTCCAATTCCTGAAATATTATTTTTAAATATGGAACGGTGGAGGTTTTGGCACATGCGTACAGTGATCTGAGATCTACAAACATTCAGTCTATTGTGGAAGAAATTCTCTTCTACCTCTTTTCATATCTTTACATTCTGTATATCATTTACCAAACCCCAAATGGTTTGTGCGTGAGGCCTTCACATGAGCTATTATTAGGTGCTAAAATTTGTAGGATATGTTTGCAAGCAAACTGAATCACCTACAGCAAACTGTAATTCTCTGGTAAAAAGTGTTACACCAAAAAGGAGCAGCTATTACGCCTTGCGCGATATCAGTACAATAATTGCACATGTCTATCAAATGAATTTCAAGTTAATGTGCAGCAGTTGTAACTGTGCTGCCGTGAAACGTGAAGGCGAAGCTTTAGATATATTCTGAAAATGTTGTAAATTTTGTTCCGCAGCGTGTCAGTGTCTTTTTATGTAATGATGACCCCTGCCCGATAACCCTTTCTTTCCTCCTCTCCCCTTACCTCCCAGTGGCGAATCAGGAGCGGGAAAAACTGAGAACACCAAAAAAGTCATACAGTATTTCGCCCTTATCGCCGCCTCGGGTTTTAAGCAGCAGTTTTCCAGCGGAGTAAGTGAAAAAAGGACACAAACGATACTCTTGGCTGCCACATCGGCCACTGCAGCAGCCGACGCTCAAGCCCTAACTCGCATGCCGTTGTTGCCGCCTCTTGTGTACGCTGTCGCTGCGTCTTAAGGGCACTGCCTCGTGTCCTAGGCACAGCGAAGCCATCGGCAGTGCGCCCGTCTGGATGAGTGAACATCACCCGTTGAGATAGGGGCACTGCACTCGATGTTGCTTGCTCAACGCGGCGTTTTATTTCCGCGGATAACGCGGATGGGGACATTCTTTGAAGTGGTAAAAATCTCGGTACTTGTTTACGCATTTCGACCAATTATTTATGCAGGAACCGTATTGGTACGTTATCACGGTAGCATGAAGTGAGATCCCGCTTCGTTGTTGAATTTTAATTTTAACGACCACATACATTACCGCTAAATATGACGTCCACAAACTAGGCGATACGCCTTTACAACGGTATATTAATTTCAATCGGCGTTTTCATTACCTTAGATAGGCGCAAGACATCCGCCGGCTTAGTGCAGATGAGAGGCGACCTGAAAGAGACCTTGTCTGCAGGTGACAACTACTCTGTCTTTTCAGTGATGTTCTCTATCGCGAAAACGCTGTTTGCTTTCAATAGGAGGACACTCAATCTATAAAAGCCACGACCTCCTTACCGTCTCCCACCTGAAACCCCCGCGAAGACCAGTACTAAAGAACACCTCGAAGATGTAACAACCCAATCCAATCCCAGACTGGACTCCGCACCCGAACACCCCACCAACCTCCGGAACGTCCGTTAATAACCCGACCGATGCTTAGGTGTAACCGCGTTGCGTCAACTGCTTTCTTTCTCTCTCTCTCTTTCCCGCCCACCCTCGATTTTTCCTCTTCCGGCGGCCCCTAGCGGCGAGTCTGGTGCCGGTAAGACTGAGAACACGAAAAAGGTCATAGCCTATTTCGCGCACGTCGGCGCCACGAGCAAGAAAGAGGAGGCCGCAAAGAAGGACACCAAGAAGGTACCCACGCCTGTCGTGCCAAAATCCTATCCGCCCGCCCACCCCTTTTAATCCCGCGATTTCCCTGTAGCCGTCCCACGATCCGTTTCAGACGCATGGTCGCGTGATTTGCTCCGTCAGGCATTGGGACAACATGGCGATGCAAACCGTTCTCTGGTTTAGGCTACATTCATGTTAACGTCCGTAGAGCCATCCTGCGTAACCTCAACGAGATATTCATGTTTCTTTTAACAAGAATCGAAACGGCCCAGATTTACTTATTATATGATAACTTTACGAGGAGCTGACTACTCAATTTATAAATAATAGGACACAGCGGAGAAGGGTATAAAGCGATGGTATTGATGTCTTTTCTTACAGCATTAACACTCGTGTCCTGTGACCGAAAAGCGAGTCTGATAGTTTGAAATCTTTTTCCATTTTTTTTTCCCATCTTGTAACGAAATTCTTCACGATCACCTCAATCATCGTTGTAGTTCTGCTGGGATCCAAAGTGCACTTTGCTGTTTTTTTATGTTACTTGCTAAAGCACAGGCAAGTGTGTCAATTTCTGATTAGGAGGCATTTGAGCCCCTTGGATTGGGTCCGAGGAAGCTTTAGGTCAGAGTGTTATGCATTTGTCCCGATGGCTGATTTTGAACGGAGCAAATAGCAAACGTGCGAATCTGTTCTAAAGGACAGCAGGTCGTCCCACGTCTCCTACTAACGGTGAAGCACGCGCGAGCAGACCAACTATTGTCCTGGCAATGTAGCCCTCCGAGCCCTGCCCTTGTACCAACCGGTACTGCACTTCTTGTCCCGTTAATGCCCGTCACGCGGCTCTAGGCCGTTGCATGTTATCGCAGCTATTCTTTTTGTTACGGCCGTTATTTTCGCAAAAAAAGTGTTGCATTTATTTCTCTTGCTTGTTCTTCTTGGCTCACTTAATAGCATCGCTCACTTGCTGCTGAGTGAATTGCTCGAGAACTCGCTTGTCTCGAGCAGGGACAGTGTACCGCCTTACCGCATGAAATGATGCTAACCAAAATGTTTCCTTTGTTTACTAATCCAATGGCTTGTCAATGTTTTGCCTTCCTACATAGAGTGATGTTAAACACTCCAACCACTGCTAAAACCAATGTAATGTGTGTTTACATGTTGAAACACGCGTTGTAGAGGCTGAAATGCTAACTCGGTTTCTGTAACAGATACGCATGCTGCCTTCACGTTAGACAAATATCGTTGACCAAAACAGCCATTTTTTCTCTCATCGTTTGTCATTATCGTTCAAGGCGCGTTTAAGGAGCGAACTACATCAATGAGCAGTAGAGCCAATGGAAACGCCACAGGGTTGAACGGGCAGTAATTATTAACCGGATACATTTTATATATGCGTTGGGTACGCCTTATTTTGGCAGTTCGGCAGCTAAGATGAAGTTGGTAATTCAAGAGAAAGGCTACGAAAAGCGATATCACATGCGCTGTCACGTGCATGTAAGCCCTGATCAGAAACAATCAACTTTCCTATTTACAAGGGTAACACAGTGGAACACCTTGTCTGAAGGCACGTATGCGTAAGCCTAATTTTCGTAGCCATTAACAGTGATCGAAAGAACATCGACGCGGTTTGACGTCCGCGGAGGCATTCGGCAATGCTCGTGGTCCAGGTGTTCTAACAACTACTCTCGGCGTGCAGGGCAACTTGGAAGATCAGGTTGTGCAAACCAACCCCGTTCTCGAGTCCTTCGGTAACGCCAAGACCGTGCGTAACGACAACTCTTCGCGATTCGTGAGTACAGCTCTACCCTCTCTGCTGCGCTATGGGCGTCTGTTCACTTCCACTTACGCGGTCACCTTGTCCCGTTACCTCAACACAGGGTAAATTCATCCGTATCCACTTCGGTCCAATGGGCAAGCTGGCCGGTGCTGACATTGAAACATGTGAGTTCAGAAGAGATCAATTTCTTTCTTGCATGTAAACCAAGCTTCAGCCCTAATTTGAGATTCACAAATCTTTATACTAGGCACTATTCCTCTGATGCGTTCGCGTTAGTGGGAATGTTCTTACTCTGAACTCACGTGTCTACGTGTTTTGTTTTGTGAGGGTGTTCGGCGCACCATAAAAAAAAAGGCAGCTGAGTGTGTTTTGATCAGCTGTGACGGTGCGTTGAGCTTGCCGAACACAAATACTCACTTTTAGGAAAACATCTCGGCAGCATTTGGGAAGTGTCCGTGCTAAGCCAGCCGTGTAGGTTTAAAGATCTCGTTTCGCAGGAATGCTGGTGTCGGCGGCGGCATCGTTGGTTGTGAGCGAAAATTCGATATTAATGCAAATAAATAATAAAACACTTCGGTCCGAATGAGAATCGAACCCATGCCTTCGGCGTGGCAGGCAGGTGTTCTACCACGGAGCGATGCCACTGCTTGGAAGTGCTTCGTAAAAAAAAAAAAACGCTAGAAGAATGTAATGTAGTGGAATGAGTCTCCTTAACGCATGTAATATTGCGTGGCAGAACGGTATAAGCGCACCAGGCGTCAAAACTTGTGAACTGCGCAACGAGTGGGTGGTTTAAAGCTGCTCACCCATTACAAAATCTGCGGCTGCGCCGGTGCACGTGGCACCTTACGGACACGTGTACTTCGCCAATTAGCAAAAAGAAGAGTTTTGGCGTAGTGGGCGCTTCGCTACTGTACTTGCTATAGGCATTCTAGGATAGTTTGAAACGACCAATGTTAAAGCGATACGCGCAGGGCCCGATCACGCTATCGCCTTCTACTGTCAAAGGCGGAGCTCAAGCTCTCCTCCGAGTTTTTTTTTTGTTTTTTTTTTTTTTAAGTCATGCTACCCTAACTAAACGCAGTCGCTACTTTCGGCTATTGCTTTTGATACGCAGATAACTGCGGCATCGTAAAAGTTTACAGCAACAAAAATGTCCTTGGTGACGGCGCAATTTTTGCTTTTTTGTGCCAGATCTGCTGGAGAAAGCTCGTGTCATCTCTCAGCAGCCCGCTGAGCGTTCGTACCACATCTTCTACCAGCTCATGTCAGGAAAGATCCCTGGGCTGAAGGGTAAGTCACGCACGCTTACTTCTTCTTAGCATATCCGCCATCATGTTTTTTTTTCCTGGGCATGTTTAACGGAGGATTGAAATTGAGGAGAACGGCCATAATAAGGGAATTTTGGAAAACAGGAAAGAGAGAAAGCACCCGAGTGTCGCGTTTCAGGCAATCCTTACGAATTTTTGTAATACTTGATGTAGTTTGGTATGTTGATTTAGCCTTGAGAAATTTGGCACTGTATTGTGTCGCTTCTCCTCAGTGTTCATGTGACAGCATTGAAATCAATAGAAGTTTTTCAAGCGTGTTTGCAGCTTATGTTATCAGAATAGTCCAAACTGATTATAGTATGAGGTGGTGGTTTTGGGCTCGTTAGTACAACATAACGTTTACAGTATTCTCTAAAGAAACACTGAAAGTCCTGGTAACATCACAAAGAAAGCAGCCACAAATATTTAATGTCGGCCGCCTTTACATCGATGTGAATGACTACTGGTGCTTGCACAGAATTGCGATTGAGGGCTTTTGCGAGAACACGTCCCTACGCAGTCGGCATGCTACCGCGAAAATTCTTGCCCCTGAAGACCTTGACGCTCAAGTGACCGCTTGACCGGAAACGATCGATACACAGCGCAGCCCGTTACCTACGTGGAAGACAAGCTCTGATAGTCGGTTGCTAACGAAAACATCAATACACACGCTGACGTCATCTGCGCGTAGTGCTGTTGAAGAAAGCTAACACAGACATAAATGTAGTGTGCGCCTCTTAAGTTACAACATCGCATAGAAAATCACGCTTTCTGTAAAGCGAAACAAGGCAAACTGCTGGTGCTACTTAGCCACGCTTTACGCAGTCTCATCGCTTGTTACAGTCAAAATATAATCCGATTGCTTGAAGTTGCCGTTTTGGGCTGAGCCGTAACAAGAGCGACGGGAAGGGGCGCATTGACTTTGCATGCTCTAGACGTTGTCTAAATGTGCTTCCGTAATTCATTACCTCTGTATTTGTTGTTGTAGTTGTTGTTGCACCCTCGCTTCTTCGCGCTGTTTAAGGGGAAGTTCGAAGAAATTGTGCACCTTCAGCTGGTCCAAAATTCAGTTTTCACGACACGTTCTGTTGCGAAATTTGCATGCAAGTCTACAGCACTTTACAGAACCGCCAGCCAATTAGCGCCTATCTTAATAGTGCTTTTCTATTTGCTGTCTACCGAAATGTTTGCCTGCACTAACGAGCCAGAACTCTCGCAAGCTGATAATAAAGACAGAATGTTGCGTTAGCCCAGCGGGAGTAATGGTGTGTCTGATAGTAACAGAATGAAAATATTAGGGTAGTAAATTCTTTTCAATTATATTAGATGAAACGTTTAGTTTATAAATTTAAGATATTGTCGTCCTAGTAATGAAATCACTTCATTTTTTTTATTGTACTCAGTAGTAGGCAAGAAATGGTCGAGCCAAAAATAACCAGTAATAGTGCTCGTCATCTTTGTATGCTGTGCAGCACGTGAGAACTATAGTACTAGTGATTATAGCTACTTGTTTTCGAAGTTATGCACCATAAGCCTTCGTCTTTCTTCACTAGCGCCAAAGGAAGCGCTCCACATGTTCTTCACATCATTCACTCTAAGAACTGTGACTCTCTTTTTATGCTTGTGAGAGTCATGTGTGTTGCACTCCCTTTAGAGAGGCACGTTGACCCTCCTTAGAAGAGTCGTGGAACGCACGACATTCGAAAGGAGAGTCAATGCACGACTCTCCCAGAGAGCGTCAGTTTGCCTGTCTAATGGGAGTGCTGAACATATGACTCTCACATGTATAAAAGAGTGAAAGGACAGCTTTTTTTTTCTTAGAATATTTACGCTAGCCCCTGTTATATATATTTGACGTGCATCTACTCTGCCAAGGCGGCCACTTGCTGCGTACGCTTTATTTCGTTCAATTTCAAGGGGAGATCAATTGCAAGTCGTTGTTTTGTTTTATATTGTTGGGGGTGCAACCCGTGGCGCTGGAGCTAACCCGCGTGGCTTGCCAAAGCGCTGCGCCATAAGCTGCTGCTTGGTCTAATGAGCTTTGCCTTTCGGTGCCGGTGTCGCTTCCTTCCACACACACAGAGAAACTGCTGCTCTCCAATGAGATCCACGACTATTACTTCGTGTCTCAGGGTAAAACTGAGATTCCGGGCCTCGACGACGGCGAAGAGCTGATGGCCACTGACGTGAGTAGCACGGTCACGCGGCAAACACTACGCATCACAACCATGGGTCCCGTCTCCCTTTTGAGCACGTTACCTATCTGCCACCACTTTTCTATGCCACCCATCAACTCTATGCGACCACTTCTATACCACCACTCTTGTCCACCACTCTTTTGTGACCACATCAAACCACCGCAACCACCTGGTCTTCGAGACCATGCCCCTGGAAGAACCCCGGTGTTGTAGCTCTTCCTTATGAGCTTGCCTTCCAAGCCTTGTCTTGTCCACCGACGAGCACCGTGTCTACCCTGATAGCTAACATTAAGAATATCACGGCGCGTATTATACTGGCCGACATGTCATAGACACTTATTCGCGGTTACTCGTTCGCTGTAGAGAGCCAGGCGATGGAAGTTCTCGTGTTTTCGTAAATACCACGGCATTCTTCGAGAAAATATTTCCAAAAAAGGATAAATAATGTCACCGTCACCACGCGGATTGTAGCCTGCCGTCAGGCTTCCATCAATTCACCGATAATTGAATTTCTTTCCTGATGCGCTCAAAGCTTAGCACATGCTTGCTTAATTCGCATGTAAGACAAAGAACTTGCCCGCTAGTACTTACATCAGCCACGCAGCGGCGCAGCGGATGCAGCCTCTAACAGTTGCCAGAATGTTGACTTAGGCATGAATGCCTTTCGCATTCAGTCATGCCTTACGGCTTTGCTAAGAAAAAATATTTTGAAACAAAATTTGAGCAGGTACGATGCTGCAGTACACTATGGCTTTCAATCGGGAGCGAATTATGTCGGAAGCTTCAGGAAGACGGAAAGTTAAAAAAAAAGCGGCGGTAATACGTCCGAAATTTATTCAGCTCGCTGTCTTGTGCCCAGGCTAAAAGCAACCTTTTCATAGATAACGAGCCGCTTTAGGTTTGCGTCCAAGCTGCGGTATTGCAGTGGGCGACAGGGGAAGGTCCTGACCAGAGTGCAACGTTGCGACCTTCCCGCACCTGTTCCTTGCCGTTGCAGAGAAACTGCTCCTTAGCAACAACGTCAACGACTACCATTTCGTGTCCCAGGGTAAGACTAGCATCCCCGGCGTTGACGACGGCGAAGAGTTTATGGTTACCGACGTGAGTAGCTCTTCTCCTTCCCACCTTCACATCCCCTTCCCTTTCCTTCAATCACGTCACACTCATCAGCATCTTTTATTTATTCATTATTTCCTCATCCCGAATGTATAATTTTCAAGCGTCGAGTGAAATACATTCATCCGATTGTTCGTTGCGCTTGCCTAAGATACACAGGATCTGGTCTTAGCTGTAGCGGATTATTTGCTTGAATACCTTAGAATAGGCAGTGTCAATATTACCTGCTTTACAGTTAGAAGCATTCTTGAGCGTTACGCATATGATTTTAAATAATTAAATTCGTGGATATGAACTACAAGAGACTCGCTTTGGAAGCCGCTTGCACCTGAAAGTTCTTCTGATCGTTACGGTTGTTGTTAATTTGGTCACAGAGAGGCCAGCATAACAACTCCAGCTCCTTGTAAACTGATGATTATCCTAGCTTGCGTACTTATTTGTGCTCGGCTGCTCAGTACACTTGTAAAAAATTGTTAGTCAATTTACCAGGATAATAAGTGTAACATTGTCATTGGTCAGAATCGTAATGTTGCCTACGAAGAGGCCAAAAAACCTGTAAACCAACTCAGGCTGCGCAATATCTGAACGCGTCTCCTGTCACGCGAACCGCAGACTGCCTTCGACGTGTTGGGCTTCACGGATGAGGAGAAGGAAAACATCTACAAGGTTACGGCGGCCGTGATGCACTTCGGCTGCCTGAAGTTCAAGCAGAGGCCCCGAGAAGAGCAGGCCGAGGCCGATGGTACCGAGGAAGGCGAGCGCGTCGCCCACCTGCTGGGTCTGAACGCCGCCGACCTCTACAAGAACCTGCTCAAGCCGCGCATCAAGGTCGGCACGGAGTTCGTCACCCAGGGCAGGAACATTACCCAGGTACGCCCGCCAGATCACCGCCATTTTCTTTTTTGAGAGAGTGCCCGACACGCTAACCGCTGCCTGCGGTGCTAGAGAGTGCATATCTCTGCCCTTTGCTAAAACGTCTATATTTCTGCTGGCAAGCGGTACCCGATGTGCTTGAACTGAGCAACAAGCGTTTGTCCGTGTCGGCATCTCCGGTAGTGCAGCTGCAATAAAAAGCACGAGTGCCGTGAACACACCTTTACAAGTTATTGTACAAAGGGATACACACTTGTTGAGATGCTTGTTGCAATTTATTCTAGCATGTCTCAGTTCGTTGCTCTGCGTTTGAAATCGAAGTACTCTAAGTCAATGAACTTTAGTTCCGCAGAATATAACACGCATTAGCGCGTTCAGCGATAACGCTTGTTATTATTGTTATATGTACATAGGGAAGGTTGGTAGGGTCGTCAAAATACGTAGGGAATAGTCAGATAATTCTAAATATCTATTCCCGCACAGGTGACGGCCTCTGTGGGCGCCCTGGCCAAGGCCATCTTTGACAGGCTGTTCAAGTGGCTGGTCAAGCGTGTCAACGAGACACTCGACACCAAGCAGAAGCGCCAGTACTTTATTGGTGTGCTGGATATCGCCGGTTTCGAGATCTTCGACGTGAGTCGTACGCCATTGGCGTTCTTTGTGTGTTTAAGAAGTCAGTACTGCTGAAACAGAAGGACGTATTTCGTGAAATGTCTACCTCTTTGCGATGTAACTGCCCTCGATAAATGCGTAGACATGCTATGATATTACGCGGCATTATCAAGCATTGGTTTCGACCGTACAGTGCGCAAATCCTAAGTACGCTAGCAGAAGGAAGGCGACGACCCTCAGAAGAAGCTTCATTTCGTAGCGTAGCACAAGACGCGTGAAATCGCTAAGTTTAGCCAGAATGCGTACCATCCGGGATGTCCCTAGTGGAAAGAATCGGAATTAGCTACAACAACTACCGTGAAATAATTATTATAGAATGTCAGCTTTCCACCGTAGGCTTCTCGGACCTGAGCCTAAATAACTAACGTAGCTTTAAAAATCTACCCGTGAGTTTAATATCCTCCGTCCCCTTAGGACCTTTCCTAGTCTTGCCTTCTCCCTTCTTCATTGGTACCTATGCATCCCCTATTGCCCAGAAAGAGCGTCCTCAAACCCAGACATGTACCTTAAGTATATGAAGCAGGCAAGTCAACACTGACAACCTATTTGCCTGACTCTGTCTCCGTCACCAATTCCTTCAGTATCCTCGAAAGCCACAACATACTCTCGACTCCTTCCGCCCGCTACCACGGTGCGTTCCTGTAGCGTGCCACCTCTGTCTTCCCGATGTAGAACTTCTTCCTTCCTTTCCCGTCCCCTCCTCCCTCGCAGTTCAATAGCTTTGAGCAGCTCTGCATCAACTTCACCAACGAAAAGCTGCAGCAGTTCTTCAACCACCATATGTTCGTTCTTGAGCAAGAAGAGTACAAGCGCGAGGGAATCGAGTGGGAATTCATCGACTTTGGCCTCGACCTGCAAGCGTGTATCGAGCTCATTGAGAAGGTAACTAGTCGCCCAGAGAGCCGCTCGAGTTATGCGTGTGCGCTCGCAAAAGCAACAATAGCAGCCGCCGCAGGCAGGGAAACAGCGTAACAAGTTAGCCGCCAGCAAGCCGACGGCTGCTAAACCGCTCTGAGGCACTAGGAGTTCTTGGTTTCGCAGAAATTCTAGTAATGAAGTAAAATTTAGTAAGCTGTAGCTGGAAACGGCTTGTATAGTAGGCCGAAGTGCTCAGTGTGTTTTTTAGGGGAGCTGACGCTTTTTAGTGCCTCTAATGGTTCGGCAGCCGCCGACTCTAGCGAAACTGTGGCTTCACGCTGTTAACATGCGGATCTTCTGCTTTCTTCTTCCCGTCTCACCCTTCCTGACACAACCGCCGCTACCACCACTGCACTCTTTTTATCCTTTCCCACCGTACACGACACCCGCCACGTCAACTGCCCCCCAAATTGCACCGGTCCGCGTACAGTACAACGGCTTCGAGCAAATTTGCATCAACTTCACCAACGAAAAGCTGCAGCAGTTCTTCAACCACCACATGTTCGTTCTGGAACAAGAAGAGTACAAGCGTGAGGGCATCGACTGGGTCTTCATTGACTTCGGTCTCGATCTCCAAGCTTGTATCGAGCTTATTGAGAAGGTAAAGCCTCCTCCCACCACCGCCCATGCCTAGCCCCCGGCAATGGGACCTCCCTTAGCGAGTCCGTGCCCCATTCCGCACAATCTCCTTCCACCGTAGCTCATATCAGCCGCCCTGGTGGACACCCCTCGACCGAATAGGCACCGAGCTAACGACACACCGTGTCACGCAGTAGGGTCGAAGTGAAAAGAGGCAAGCAATGCGATACTGAGCCGCGAAATGGAATGCCTCGTTTTGCTTTGCTCCACTTGTGTTTCACGAATGAAGCGAAAAAGAAATGCATGATCAGTATTACGAAGAGTAGATTTCCCAGCAAGCACTTTCGCAGACCTCCAAAATACCTTGTAGCCTGTCCATAATGTCCCTACAAATTGTACCCGAAATATCCCGAGGTGAACCAGTACTTCCTTTTTTCGAAGGTTACGCATGGTCATCAACCACACCATACCACCGTGTAACACATTCAATATTCAATAAATATACCTTTGTAATGAAGCATGTGCCATATCTACCACCTTAACCAAATCCTCCCTTGCACAATGCATGCAGTCAACCTCTCTGATATAATTCATTTTTAATAATTTTTCTGCTGCTCTGTCATTTTCAAAGGTTTCTTTTATCTTTTTAGCGTGATATCTTATCAGCTATCTGTGTGCAGTGTTCTATACTCTTTGCAAGATAAAGCGTCGTTGTCATCATGCTTTTAACGAATTTGCTACTCTGCCAAGGAATGCTTGAATTTCTGTTTGTGGCTGCATGAACGGCCTCCACTCGTCTGTTGTCTATATTATTGGCGTTTTGCTGCTCGAAGTGTGCCATTAAAACACATTTTCGTTTGTGCCTATCTAAATATGTAAGCTATTTATTCAAAAGTGATAATAGTCTGAGTAGGTGTACATTTATGGCTCGCCCTACATAGTTGTATTAGACTAATAAGCGTTAAGTAATTTTTAGAGTTTACACAAGGTAAAAAGGATATCGCTGTATTGGAACTACTGATGACTTATCAATCAGACACTACGAACAGCTGTAAAAATTCACTCTAGTGCTCGCCTAATCTTTTTGTAATTTTGAAGGTAGTTCTAATAATGTCTTAATGAATATCGTTGAGTAAGATGCTAAGTTATCCAGCGCACTGACGCAAACTGACTCAATATAACACGCGACAATGCCTAACATGCGGCAAATCTGAGTTCGGAAAAACGTTTATATGCAAAGATATCAGTTGACCGTTCTAAGTTATCCTAGAGCCACGGCGAAAGTTCGCATGACACATATTTGCCAACGGTTTTGTTTCTGAAGTTACATTCCTCATCAAGAGACGTCGCGTGCTCTGAGTGCCGTTTTCCTCCTCTTCGCCCGCCAGCCTATGGGTGTGCTCTCCATCCTGGAAGAAGAGTCTATGTTCCCCAAGGCCTCTGACAAGACCTTTGAAGAAAAGCTGAAGACCAACCACCTTGGCAAGTCGCCAAACTTCATCAAGCCGAAGCCACCCAAGCCTGGTCAGGCTGAAGCCCACTTCGCCATCGTCCACTACGCCGGCACTGTAAGTCTATTGAGCATTATGTGGCTACAACTTCTACTCAATGAAACTGTCCACACGATATACCCAACAGGCATCAAATCATATGCGCCTAGGCAGCAGGCAAAGTAGCATAAATACTAGTACACATCACTGAAGAGTTCCTGCTTCCCTTTTCACGTAATGATCACGTTAGGATCGTTCATTTGTTTTGTTTTTTTTTATTCACACGTTTGATAGTTTTTCTTACAGAAAACCAAAGGGGTGAGGGCTAAAGGCGCGAGCATGCGCCTGACTGAGGCCCTGACCCCTGTACAATCAGTGCTCAACGAAGCAACTTAATTAAAAAAAAAACATTGACATTATTATAACGATGGTGCTCACTGAATGGCGAGCAATCTTGCTCTTATATTCCAATACTGTTACGTGAGAACCTAGTATGGTGTATGCGTATTGGGGTGCACTAATAAATATCGGAGACAAGTTTTACACAGCTGCGTATAACGTTCGAGATTCGGACAGTCGTGCTAGGAAAAGCCTGCAAACATGAATTCCCGACAATCCGCGTGCAGCCTAACGGCCATTTGCGCGCACTCTTGCTGCCCAGGTGCCATACAACCTCAGCGGCTGGCTGGAGAAGAACAAGGACCCCCTGAACGACTGCGTCGTTGACCAGTTCAAGAAGGGCTCCAACGCACTCCTGCAGGCCATCTTTGAGGACCACCCAGGCCTGGGTGGTGGTGATGACAAGGGTGGAAAGGGTAAGCTGGCCGGCATATGAATACACCCTGCTGTGTCACATGGAATGCTTATTGTTCAGCTTCGTAGAAAGAAAAATTGAGCCATTGAATGCTACTGTTGATATCTTACGAGACAGTTCGCGCCGCTCTTCAGGGCTTCGAAGTTAAAGGGGCTGAAAAACTGAGGTGCGATCGGACGCAGGGCGCATATTGTTGCCCGTCCGACGTACTTTATTATGCCCATAAGCAGTGTTTAAGATACGGGTTCTTATTTTAGAGGCGCGCGATTCCATTGAGATGAAATGTGTTTATACATCTCCTTTCAGGTGGTCGCAAGAAGGGTTCCGGCTTCCAGACTGTGTCTGGTCTGTACAGGGTAAGTTCGTTTGATCCTGTTACGTAAGTTGGCACTTGAACGCACTGGTGCTTTGTGGCATTTGGAATTACGAGTCGAGAAAAGAAAACCATTATTTTTGACGCTTAAAACATCGTATGTTACAACGTTACCTATCAAGTAAAAACGAAGATTCGTAGAGAAGAGGGGGGCTTGTACTTATGGCACATCGTGTATGGAAACAATGCAAGCAACACGGTGCCGCATACATGTGTTCCTATATAACTGCCTGTTTTATCATGACTACTGCTAGCAATTGTTGATAGAAAGTAGAATTTCTCTTGTTCCCGTGAAATTATCGGCATTGGGCACTGGCCCTCTGTTAGCAATGTCAATATTTTTCTCTAAGCAGGAAAAGTGCATTAATAGTGTGTGCATGTTTTATTGTTTATAGTGCGCTATGGTGGCAGGTACGCCGCTCACAGCTCGACACGAATGGTCACACTGTGAACAAACGAAACGCCTAAGCAAATCCGATACGCGTCACTGCGCTTCCGCAGTATCTGGTGCTGCCGCTTGCGCACGGGCATTCACTGCATTTTGGTTGCAAGCGCAAAAGAGAACACTGTCTCCAAGCTACAAATCGAAAATCGTGTGACTACTCTGACGACTTCATCACTAAACACTTCCCAAAACGCAAGACAAAGCGCTCATTATCCGATCATTCGATGCTGCTCGTTGAAGCAGGATATGACCAGAGGCAGACGTCTCTTTTGAACTTGCAAACCGTGGATATTTGTGTGCTTGTGTAGGTGACTGCACTTGTATGATACCTACATCTTCCGAATGATTGCACGTAAACCTTGTTTCAAAAGAAATGCCATTCGTACAGGTCACTTCCACTAATTACTTTTGAAGCCCTTTTACAGGTTCCTCAAGAGCACGCTTGCGCGGGCATGTGACCCAAGGTAGCGGGAAGGGTGCGATCATCAGTAGAAGTTTGCGTCGCACGCATATGGGAGCGAGAGTATTCAATTTTATCGAAACATAAAACCAGCTGTTCTATTCGCCTAGCACTTTATTGGCAGCTTATTCGCGCATTATAATTGTTGCAATCATAAGTGGCGTGACTGTCGCTTTACCTACAGCTCATTGCTGCGCCACGTGGTGCCGCGTGATACATACTGCTAACGGTGCAGTGTGAACCGATGGAGTAGTTTAAATCTAACGACATGACGAGTGTACATAGTGCCAGACCAGCTATCTGACTGTCTTTTAAAAGGAGCTGGCGCCAGCGACTGACCTATTAATTACGATAATAGATCTGGTTCACTTTTTCTTCGGTGTGTAATGAAGCCTGAGGCAGCAGCGTGTTGAGCTAATTACTGTCACGGATAATTCTAAGTGCCGAAACGCTTTATGATATAACGCGGGCATCGTTTTCAGGTAATCTTAGTTCCATAATTAAACAACGGATTGATAAACAAATCGCGTACTGGGTCACCTGCGCGCGCACCAGAACCCAAGACCATGGCATGAACGGCATGACCTCAACCTCTATCTCTCTCCGTAGGAGCAACTCAACAAGCTCATGACCACCCTGCGCTCCACGCAGCCCCACTTTGTCCGATGCATCATCCCCAACGAAACCAAATCCCCAGGTACTTGGTTACCATCCCTGCAGCCCCGTAGCACGCAGTCCAATCACTAAGCAAGAAAAAAGAAATCTCTCAGCTTTTCGGTGAGGTGGTGTGCGTGAATTTTACACCACACCTTCACTAATCGGATGCGAATCAGAGGCCAATGAAGCATACGATCTGCACCTCCATATGTATATAACGTAAAATACGGTATGGGGGGTACGTCCAGCGTTGCGGACTTCACATGATGCGGGTAACAAAACGCCTGTAACCTGCAAGAGAGCCAGGTTTACATACGAGTGCTCCGCAGCGAAGTTTTAAAATCACTTAATAAAAGTTTGAGCACGTCTATTGTAGAACTGCTCAAGCCTGAACTTCGAACACCGTTATAACTGCGTGCTATGGGTGTTCCCGTGTGCTACCTTGCATGATATAAAGATACCCAGCCTTTCTTTCTTCTATTCCAGTACCTGTAAGTTCTATCTTATAATTCCTTTTCCGTATACCTCTATAGCGTATTATGTACCCTAGCTATTCATTAAATGGTACCTTGCATGATATATAGATACCCAGCCTTTCTTTGTTCTATTCCAGTACCTGTAATTTCTATCTGAATTCCTTTTCCATATGCCTCTATAGCCTATTATGTACCCTAGTCATCCAATAAATGTGTCCCTTGGAATGTTCCACTTTGTACCTTCATTACTACTACAAATGTACCTCTCCTGATTCCTACTGCAGAGAAACAAATGCCTCCTTGTGACTTTTTTCCTTCCTCTTATAATGCACCACGCATATTTAAACGTATGCACCTTCGCATAAGCACGTATCCTCCTCCCTCAAGAACATAAATGTACGTGTATGCATCTTCCAAAAAGCACGAATCAACTTCCCTCAAATTATTGGTCGCCCTCTGAATCTACGTTAATCCCTTGAATTACTTCGCTGCCTCCCAAAGAACGTCCCTTTTACCTACCTCCTGATTCGCAAGCCTGCACATCGAAAACCAAGCACGGTCTACTTCCCTCTGCAATCTCTCTCGTCCCATAATTAGCTGTCCTTCAGATTTTCTTCCAACTTCTCAACTTTTCCAGTGGGAACGTATGAATGTGAGCAACAGGCTTCAAATGCTTTGCTTTCTAATGCCGCAGTGTGCGACGATTTTACTTGCCGCCATGGCTGTTATGTTGATATTTATGATAACCAAACTTCGGATCACTAATTGCATAAGTACTCATTGTGAAGGTTGTTAAGGATTATGAAGTTTGTTTCTTCTTGCATAATTAGCTTAGTTTAATTGGAACAAATAGAAATGCTCAGACCATTAAAGATGCGAGGTGGCTTAGCAACTGCATGGACGATATTTTGAATAAGAGCTCCGTGAGTTACACTGTAATATAATACGCAATCTGGAGAAGCACGCCGCCATAATTGTCGCTCATGATATCATCATAATTAACGTGTACTCAGTATAATATTAGATCGACTCGATGCTCGTCGACTAATGCTGTTGCGTGGCTTTGCTAGGGCCTAATCCTGCGCATCGCTGTGGCCGATCTTACATTGCAGTGAGAAACGTCATCGCTGCGGTGTTTGTGTGTGAGCGCGCGCAGGCGCCTAACCCTTGCTTTGCTCGCTTTTCTGCCACAAAAGGAACAACTGAACAAGCTGATGGCCACACTGCACAGCACCCATCCACACTTCGTGCGCTGCATCATTCCCAACGAGTTCAAGCAGCCACGTAAGACACGATCAACGCCGATCCCTCTGTTCGGTGACACCCACACCAAGCAACCCATTTAGAGCACGAACTGAGACCCCATTATGCCCAAGAGAACAGCAAACGAAACAGCCGGTTTCATTGTTGTGTCGTTAAAGATAAATCAGGATACGAACAATGCTCTACTTTTTATACTGCCTTGCCTAATGTTCTTGTAGAGTCCCCAAATCCTCGCTATTTCGCCTTGTGTCAAATTGATACAAAGTGCCCGTTTCAAGCCTTTAAATCGATATGTGCAGACAAAGAGATAAGAATCTGCAGTCTGCTATTTTGAAAGCACAGGAATAACACTGCTTTGCCTCGGTCATCCTAAGAGCTCTGCTAAAAAGAACGCATAGTTTTCGGAATGAAACTCACTTATATTAATGAGAGTTTTGTTGCCCTAAGTTACGTGCAGTACTTCGCAAATATGCTTAGGCACGATAAGACTACCCTTCATAAAGGCAGAAACCGGCTGTTCGCGAAGCATGTCCCGTACCCACCACACGCAGTTATGCCCACGCCGACTTCAGTCGGCCAGTCCCACATCCAGAAAGAAAAGCCTCCGTGCCCACTCCCGCCACAGTCGGTCAGCCCCACGCCCTCAGATAGATGTACCGTCGTCACCTCGTGAGATCGACCCCACGCCCACAGCGTTCAGCCACTCCTGCACCTCTCACGTGGCCCCACACCTAAGTCTCAGAATCACCCTACAACCCACCACGTACACTCTCCCCAGGGCATTGGTGCGGCCTCCACCATACGCACAACGCAATGTTGTCTTGCGTCATGCCTAACCCTTTGCCCTGCACTGGTGACCCACAGGAACAGTTGAACAAGCTGATGGCTACCCTGAATAGCACCTCCCCCCACTTTGTCCGCTGTATCATTCCGAACGAAACCAAGTCCCCAGGTAAATGCATTCCCTCCACGTGTTTCTCTTACTTATATCTTCTGATAACTGAAAGTCAAGATTTCAAGTGCTCGTTGTCCAGAGAGCTTTTTGAGAAATGCCGTGCAGCTGAACAAAAGTGCCGAATACAACGAAGTATTGGAGGAGCAACGTAATGTTCTTGCCTGTGACAAATCTGTCTTAAGTACTTTGTTCCTTGGCTCACCTAACAGGTGTGTCTGTGTAATTTGTGTTACGGAGCGAAGGAAAATTTGTTCACAGAGGCTTATAAAATACTGTTACTTCATTTTTATTTCTATTAGAACGTGGTGCAAATTTTTTAATGTACAGTTTTTTTGGAAGAAGAATAAATATACTTCGATATATGTATTATTAGCCTTATCGTGATGCCTCCTTTTGACGCTCTTAAAATGTGGATTTGAAAATTTGTTATAAGAACCCTAAAGAGGAATACACACATTTAATGATGTTTTGAAACATGCCAATTAAGCTCAACAGCACTTTTCAAGGTTTGCAAATTATAACTGGTGTATATGGTAACACATAGAAAGAATTTGCCAATGGAGGTGATTTGTACTGCGCCTGTCGTTTCTGGGATAACTGTAATTCGTATAGCGTAGACGTTTGAGCCACAAGTGGCCTAACGATACTGAAATGACGTCATAGCAATTTCAAACCACCAACACCTAAGCGTCTCTTGCGCGTGCGCAGGCGTCATCGACTCTCACCTTGTCATGCATCAGCTCACCTGCAACGGTGTGCTTGAAGGCATCCGTATCTGCCGTAAGGGCTTCCCCAACCGCATGATCTACCCTGACTTCAAGCAACGGTAAGCATGACGAACCACTCAGTACTAACAATTCTCGGTACATATATTTTGCGATTTTGTTTTTTTTTCGCTTAGCTGCAATGAACAATGTATTTTCAGTTAAAATGTAGAGGGCGCTTTTTAGCCGCGTTGTTTAATGCTATGAGCCCCTCTAGAATTAACAACTGATAGCCAAGTTTTTAGCACGCATGCAAGCACTCCTATCTCACTTAATCATGGATGTGCTCGCTGTGCACACATCAAATGGAAGGAATAATGTCATCGTCACTTAGCTCATCCAGCAGCTTATGCCCGTGTCTTTTACGACGTCTGCTCGTATGGTTTGCGTTCAGGCATGGTTCACTAAATAAAATGTAGTCTCACACGAGTGAGTGTATTCTGTATAGTGAACCTTGAGTATGATTCAAAAACTTATCCTTTGGCTCGAAACTTTGCCCATGTATTGTCAATGCCATTTTTAAAAGTATTTCTGCTAGCGACTAAAGAAAATTATCATTGTTGCATTTAAAAAAATAGATGCTGGGGATACATGGCTTTACGGAACATCTAAACGATGTCTTTGTGTCTTTTAACGCATTACAAGGCCATAGGTATCACTGCATCTATTTTTTTAATAACGTGGTGCTCAGTTTGTAACATAAGCGCTTGTTGGCAACCGCAGTTCATCAGTGTTGATGCATCAAGACGCCTGCACGAATTTACATCACTTCCGGAGTCATATTTGTAACGACACTGTTTTGCTTTTCTTTTGCAATGCACGTGCTTTTTTGTTTCTACTTCACTGAGGCCGCTTCAAACAAAGCCAAATGACGTATAAACTCTGGCCTGAGCGTAGCCTTGCGTCAGAAACAAGCTCTACAGAACACATAACGGAATGGCAAATGTTTTCTTCATTTAGTGGAAGCTATCGGGGGGTACATGGCAGCAGCAGCAGCACATGCTTGACTTGCAATCCTCACCCTGACATTGTGTTTTTGAACAGATACACAATCTTGGCGGCCAGCGCCGTCCCCAAGGGCTTCGTTGACGCGAAAAACGCTTCCGAAAAAGTCATCGAGGCCATTCAGCTCGATGCCAACGATTTCCGCTTCGGACACAGCAAGGCACGTACTGAAGAAAGAAGGATGCCCTCCTCTGGTCCTCTAATGGGCACCCCGTCGTGCAGCTGTCGCTCCTGTACTGTCGTCGCTAGTGAAATTTATTAGGCCACATCAATTTCGAATGACACTCGGGAGGAGATATTTACCTCTAAGAGTCTCCATTCATGTGTGAATCAACATTCACCCGTGGTTCACACAATGTACACTTTATACGCAAGTGTAAAATTTCGTTGTTTCAAACTGCAAGATAGCTGCACAACGGAGCGCAACCTGTGTCCGAATCAGACCCGTTCTGAAACCCTGCCCCATAGCTGTTCAACACCCGAGGATTATTGTCCCCCATATCCATTCCCCTACTGTCATGTCGTGAATGTCGAGACCTCTGGCCATTTTTTTCCCCGATCAAAGCGGTAAGTGCGCCAGATTTTGTTTTTGTATGCCCACTTTCAGTCCCATTTTTTCGCACCCTTCCTTTGACTCACGACGCCTCTCGAAGGCTGCACCTTTTTCTCCCACCCATGCATCCCGAGGAAATTTCCTTCCGGCAGCATGGTTCCCTTCCTTTTGAGATCGTGCTGCTTTTTTGAAGACGCCACTTTTCGGCGTGTCTCTCTTCATGCACGGTCTCTGTCCCCACTTGCCCCCAAGCGCTATTCAGGACAAGAACGCGACTGCACCTAAAACAATCTGAAGGCATTGACAAAGCGAATGGTATTTGCCGCTCTCAACAGCGGCAGATCGTCAAAGAGTTCGTAACGTCCATGCAGTGTGCACTTGCCTATATGCATGAAATTCGCTAACATTTAAGACGTAGCACCATAAATAATTCCATATTACGTGCTGAAAAAGAAGCTTCACCCGAAAAACTGTTGCGTGCGCTTTTTGTCATTGTGCACTTGGACCTTTTGCGGTCCTAGATACGGCATCCTTGCCTGCGGTGAGCTTCCAGACTCCTTCATCGAGGGGAGACAAGCAACGGAGATAATTATGAAACAGACCAAAATTGACGAGCTTGAATACCGCTATGGACAAGATAAGGTATGCTGCGCAGCGACTCTTTCTTCAGCTGTCGTTTTGTTCCTGCTGCTGTCTCGTAGGCAGACCCTACGCTCTGCCACGCACCGTTCCTAAAGCCCGCGAAGCTCAACCCACCTATGAACGCCGTACCCGGTGCTTACTGGCATGCCTACTAACTGTGGGTCCGCAGCGTGTGGCAGCCTGACTCGAATGATCGCCGGACTTCGCTCCGCTCACGACGCCGACAGGATAGCTGCTGGCACTCCGCTAATATCAGCAACGACAACGATCGTTCGTGCCTCGTGACAAACTGATAACTTTTTTTCTCGTATATGAAAACTACACGTGAGGGCCGACATCTGTCCCAACTCCTGTTCTCCTAGACCTCAGATTTGCATGTCTGGCAACTTTCTGCCAGATATCAGTCAACGAAGCTCTATAAAATTATAGTGAGGCAAGGTTATTCCGCAGTGCCGAACAATTGTCGATCGGCGAAATCAGGCATGTGGCAGTCTGTAAGAATCAGATGCGGAGCCAAGTCTGTGCGCATCCCTTTGGTGCTCAGTAGTGCCCACCTATCTAAGCCCTTGCTTCCTCCTGTTACGCGCCCTTGCCCCCCTGTAGATACGCCATCCTTGCCCCTAACGTGCTCCCTAAAGGCTTCGTGGACGCACGTGCCGCTACGGAGAAGCTCATGGACGCCATCAAACTGGATGAGGGCGAGTATCGGCTCGGTTTTACCAAGGTACGTGAGATCAATGTGCCTCCGTATACCTTTCCGTCCTCCTCCACTTCCCCTCTACTCTTCCTTTGCGCCTGTGCTCCCATTAGATGGACCTTTTCATATCTCTTTGATTTACTTTTGTGTGACGCACAGTAGTGCACTGTCTTTTGGCCATTTTATGGCGCTGCATGTTTGCGCTGCCGAAGTAGCACCAACGACTCAGCTTCATCTTAAGAATCCTCGCGCAGTATTAGCTTAGCCACGCTTAAAAAAAAGATTTAGCAACCCATTTCCCGCTTACAACTTTACGTGTTGCATGTCTTCTGTATCGCAAATGTAGTTTCTAGATTTTAAAATGTGCCTGATATAATTGAAAGCTGTCACAAAAAAGTTACACATGATGAACCTGTAAACATTCCTGAAGTATATTGTTTTTTTAATAACTAAGCTCTTTGTATTTTTAATGACTCCATGTCTTCAGCAACTTTAGCTACGGTATACATATGCTAATTTATTGACTTCGAATTAGTGCGTAGATAGCATTCTCTTTAACTAGTTCACATACTACAAAATACTCATGACCATGTAATTTCGCTCAGTTTTGCTCACTTCAATGTGTTCGTCGCACATAAATTCTGTCTTATTAAGTATGTGACACTCCTCGTCATTTTTCTCCGATAATTGAATGAGCGTAGTATGCGGATAGTTTCTGCGTCATTAAAGATGAAATGTCACTAAACTGATCTCGGTTGTCGTACAGATCTTCTTCAGGGCCGGCGTCTTGGGTCGCCTTGAAGAAATGCGTGATGAGCGTCTCGGCAAGATCATCACCATGATCCAGGCTGCCGTGCGCTGGTACCTTACCAAGAAGCACTTCCAGAAGCTCAAGGAACAGAGGTGTGACTTCATTATTATTCGCTTGGTGTTTCTATCGCCTCAACAATATATGCAACGGCGGACGTCGTCCCATAAGTGCTTAACGGTATCATCGCTGTAGAACATGTCCATGTCGTTATTGTGTCTCGTTCCATGACAGGAGCCGGCTACATTCCCTTCACTTCCATGAACAAGTTACTTGCCTTTTTACCCCACGTCAGCTATTTACAACATAGATTTGAAGTTCCACATTTTAACGCCAGATCTTTAAAATGAATCTCTTATTATTTTCAGGGTCGCACTGTTGGTCATTCAGCGCAACCTTCGCAAGTTCCTCCAACTGCGCAACTGGCTGTGGTGGAAGCTGTACAGCAAGGTATGAAAAGTTGTATTGAGAACGGTACACTTTGGCATTCCGCATTATGCCTAAAATTAACGTGCAATCAAATGATGCTTTCAAAAAACTCTTACGTATATCGGGACTTCATTGTACAAAAATAAGCATTTTACACTCATTGGCATTCGTTCATCGGTTGAGGAACATAATTATATGATAATTCGGGCTTAAACGTTAACACGCAAGCACTTCTTCATTACAGGTCAAGCCCCTGCTGTCTGTTGCCCGCGTGGAAGACGAACTCAAGGAGCTTGAGGAGAAGCTCAAGAAGACCCAGGAGGCCCTTGACAAGGAGGAGAAGCTTCGCAAGGAGCTCGAAGACAAGAACGTCAAGATCCTGCAGGAGAAGAACGATCTCTTCCTGCAGCTCGAAGCCGAGCGCATGGGCGCGGGCGACGTTGAGGAGCGTCTCAACAAAGCTCTCACCCAGAAGAATGACCTCGAGTCTCAACTGCAAGACCTGAACGACAGGTTGTCGCACGAGGAAGACGCGCACTCTCAGCTGACACAGACAAAGAAGAAGCTCGAAAGCGAGGTCTCTAGTCTTAAGAAGGACATCGAGGATATGGAACTTGCTCTGCAGAAGGCGGAACAGGACAAGGCCACCAAGGACCACCAGATCCGCAACCTCAACGACGAGATCCAGCACCAGGACGAGCTCATCAACAAGCTCAACAAGGAGAAGAAGCAGCTGCAGGAACAGAACCAGAAGACTGCTGAAGACCTGCAGGCCACCGAGGACAAGGTTAACCACCTGAACAAGGTCAAGGCCAAGCTTGAGCAGACCCTCGACGAACTTGAGGACTCCCTCGAGCGCGAAAAGAAGGCGCGCGCCGACCTGGAGAAGAACAAGCGCAAGGTTGAAGGCGATCTCAAGCTCGCCCAGGAGGCCGTCGCCGATCTCGAGAAGCACAAGAAGGAGATGGAGCAGAACCTGCAGCGCAAGGAGAAGGAGATGGCCAGCTTGGCTGCGAAGCTCGAGGATGAACAGGCTCTGGTTGCCAAGCTGCAGAAGCAGATCAAGGAACTGCAGGTAAGACGTGCGTTTTTTTTTATTCGCCTTGTCCATCTTCTCCTCTGCGCTTTTACGAAGCATGGGCAACCACACTTTGCCGTCGTAGGGGTAGAGAGTAGGCATTCTTTGAAAGGTGCAAGAGCTTGTAGTGAGAAATGCATAAACCGTCGATGTTTTATATTCGCTTTGAATATCTTGACGACATGAAAACTTCACTCATCCTGAATCAGACAAAGGCGTATCCCGCGGGTAAACGCGGTGGCTAATCTATTCTGGCTTTTCTACTGAAGGAGAACGAACGCTTTGCTTTCATTTTCAGTTACCTTCAACAGGATTGAGCGTAATGGCACGAGAATGACTACAGTAGCGTGAGAGAGCTAGCAATTTTAATCCGTAGAACAGTGGAATAGTTAATACGCTTTTTTAAACATTGTCGCGCATTTTAATGTAGCAGTTCAGTGTTCTTCTGACGAGTCCACCAGATTAAAAGCACTTGTGCGCGAAGACAGAAGGCGAGAAATTGCAATATGTTACTCGCAATATCAGTAAGCGATGTCTTAGGCGATACATAAAGTGCTCGTACTGAGAAAACATGCCCACCCATAACGAATAAGAATTTCGTCGTGACCAATCTAAGGCAGAAAAGCTGGAATGCAGGATGCCCCACTATTAGTATATTTCCCTCAAGCAATAAAGAGATCAGCGATAAAGATTCAGATGGAGAAAGTATTCATGGGTTCTTTTAAAACTAGTAGCAGTAATACACCTAAAAAAGAATCAAATGTAGCCCTACTGAATGCGCGGCTTTGTTAAATATAGTCGTCTTGAGTTCTTTCTTCTTTGCTGGAGAAGAAACTTGACGCCATAGGCAATTCTAGCGCGAGACACATCAAAGTAACGAATAATCTTTAGTGTGCACAGTGTAAAAGAAAGTGATTCAGAGGGTGGCGAAGAATAATGGCCAAAGGCTCGGTCAAGAATTCGAAAAATGTCCCAAAATATCAGCTCGAGGAAAGTATGAGCTTCTGACAGACAAAAAAGAAAAGAGAAGGTGATTACCGTGTCTAAAGAAAGCGGCTTACCTGTCTCCGCGTGTAAGCGAGACAGCTCGCCGTCCGTGGCAGTTCGGGCCCAAACTCCGTCCTTGAGGACCTTACCGCCACCGCAACCGCTTGTGCCCGTCGTTCGCCAGCCAAACTGGGAGAACGCTACAGACGTCCACGTGACCGCAGGCCGTTGCACCGCGAACGGGCCCCCTTCACCAGGTGAAAAGTTGACTGGGAAGTGATGGGCTGCAGACCTGAAGCGCCAAAAAGAAAACACGTTTGCAGGGTGAGAAGGTCTCGAAAAAACGCGCTGCCCTGTTAGCGCTAGCTGCCGGCGGTGAGTCAGGGGAGCCGCGCGAGCGGGAGCGAACGCGTACATATTTCGGGCCATAGGTATTTTTGGTGAGTGAACGGCGCCGGGGGCGAGGGAGCCCAGCTCGGGTTTCCCGAAGCCTCTGGGGCCTCCCACCCTTTTAACGCGTCGCCAGCAGACTCGAGCCGTCAGTACCGACCCGAGCGAACCGCGGTGCTCCTCGCTCCTCACTCCTCGACGAACCAGACGACATGGAGAGCTCCCCAGCGCTCGAAGCAGCTCGCGCCGTCCAGAACAGCCTGTCCAACGGATTAGCCCGCGAAAATGGCCCGTTGGTCAACGGTGCATCGGCTCCCGTCAGGAAGCCCAAGGTTGTGGCCACGGCTGGCGACGCGCTGCTCGAGGACTCCTTCTACCCGCTCCAGAAGGGACCGTACATCTCGCCAAACTACCGACTCAGCGCTGAGAGCAAGCGGCTTGTCCGCCAGGCCCAGGAACCCGTACTCGCGTCCAGCCCCGCCACAGTACACCTCATCTATGAAGTATGCCTCGAGACCAGTCGTAGCTACTGATTGTACTACTGGGTGTGCTTGTGCTTTGTGTCATACGTCGTCGCTTGGCTAACCACTCTGGATTTACCGGGCAGCCAGCACCCTGCCGCGTGTTCGGCGCGTGCGGCTCGCCTGACGTCCACGTGCTTTGTCGTGGTTTGAGTGGCTCTTCATCGGCTTTGCCTAAAGCATGCTTCTGCGGCACTTTCGGCGCCGTAGTGCTTGTTCCCATTGTGGAACACGTGGGGAGCTTTGGCTGCTGGTTGAGACGGGGAATATTTGTAGGCAATGACGGGGACGTCGTCGTCCCCTGGTCAAGGACTACGCAAGTGTGGTTGCTTCTGCGAGGGGCCCCCCTCAGTTTGGATTATGTGTCACATGGTGTGGCCTTTTCTTCTAGGCCCGCATCGAGGAGCTGGAAGAGGAACTGGAAGCTGAACGCCAGGCCCGTGCCAAGGTAAGTTGGCGTACTGATATTGTCTCAGGCTTTGGAGTAAGAATAAACTAGTCAGGAAAAAAGAACGTGCTAGAACTGTCAACGCCAGTCATTGTCAGGGCATCTGCGACCCCAGCCTTAGTGAGCACATTATCCTTGAGTGAGCAGAGAGCTCTTAGCACCTGTCATTTTGCCATATAGCAGTACGTATGGTGGTTAGCTTTATTGGTTCCATAGGTCGTCATTACTGGGTTCGATAATTTTTAAGGAGCCACTCCTATGCGGGGTAACCAAATACATGCAGCTGTCTTAAAGCGCTCCAAGCAGCTGAAACAATAATTAAACGTGGCAAAACGCAGCGATTTATCATCGACGAAATTGTGTACCACGTTACTGTGACAGGCCTGGCACTAATGTTCGCTTAATTTGTAAACTTGATTATCTTACTTACATCGCGCAGAAGTCGGCTGATGCGCAAATAAAACGAACGTGATTGCTCGCGTATATGCAATTGTGCAGCCGGCTTCGTCTTTCCGGACAGTGCTACGAACTCTAAAGCTGTCTTTCGTTCAATGTATTGGTTTTAAAAGTGTCGTGCTACAGTACATATCTAACGTTTGAAAACTTGTGCCTACAAAGAAACAAGTGCGACTTTGTTACCTTTCATCACCATCGGATTCTAGGCTGAGAAGCAGCGCGCCGACCTTGCACGTGAGATCGAAGAGCTGAGTGAGCGTCTCGAGGAATCGGGAGGCGCTACGTCGGCCCAAGTGGAGCTGAACAAGCGCCGCGAAGCCGAACTCGCCAAGCTCAGGCGCGACCTCGAGGAGTCCAACCTGCAGCATGAACAGGCCATGTCCAACCTGCGCAAGAAGCACAACGACTCGGTTGCCGAGATGTCTGAGCAGATCGACCAGCTCAACAAGCACAAGGCCAAGTAAGCGGCCATTCTTTTTTCCATAAGCAGATGCTCCAGAGCGCTTTTCGCTATAGAAGTGTTAGCTTCTGTTCTAGCAAATATGTAGGCTGCCAAAGAGCCAACTTTAATCAGTGTACCAGTTGTAGGCTTCAGCCTTGCGGCCATAGTCAGCTGTGTGTTCTGGCGGAAAGGCCCACTTTATACGAGCGATGTGTTACCTTCTGAGCAGCTAAGATATCGCCAAGACTTAACGTATTTTTTTACTTGATTAACAAATCCTTGATAGATTGAGCGATGCGCGTGAAGCTTTGAATTGGAGTGCCCTATTTTATTTATTTCGTGGACGCCTATGAAACGACGAAGCGAAGTAATATAGCGCTATCTTCAGCGATTTTCATAACATTATGTGAACACATGATACAGCCCTAAAGCTGAACCGTCGAAGCGCATTTTGACTGTTTTGATTGGGACAGCATTTGAATTACCAAATGCACGACTGCACAGCCCAACGTCGTCTTATTTTTTGTTACTCTTTTTTATATTGGCTGTCAACGATACCCGAGTCATTTTCTACGCTCGAGAGGCTTTTTTTAATCTTGGGGAAGTTGCAGTCACCAGAAACTGCATGCGAGTTCTTCGACTGGCAAAAGCAGCTGCGGATGACAGCGTGATTTCTTTACGCTGGATTTTCAAAAACCGCTTCTCTCCTATATTCTTGTCTTTATGCTGTTTGACACGCCAGTAGTTTGTGTGCGTGTGTGTGTTTGCCTTTTGTGCCGCAAAGCGTTTTCTTCGAGCCCAGTCCTTTGGACATCCCTCTTGACCACGGGAAAATCAGTTTTTATAACGACACTTTGGCTTGGCAGGGTGGAAAAAGAGAAGGCACAGATCAAAAGCGAACTGGAGGACATGCGCGCCAATGTAGAGCACCTTAACCGGGATAAGGTAAAAGCACCCTTTTGATCAGCCCCGATCAGTTCCTTCCCGATCCGAGATGGCCTACACCGTGCCGAACCTGCACTCTCTGGTCCCGCCTGTTAGAAGTGAAAGAGACGAGCCTTGCCCTCAGCTCCAGTAGGGGTTCTTCCCTCAAGTGTGCGAGCCCACTTTTGAGCCCCACCATTTCTCTCCTTCCTCCCTCCTCTTCCCCCTTACCCTGAATGTACACATAGAGTTGAAAAGGAGCGTGCTACCCTGGCTGCCGAAGTGTCCGACCTCCAATCCCTCCTGGACCACAGCAACAAGTCACAGGTATCCCTTCCCTTCGAGAATGTACACACTGTCCAGTTTGCCCGCACACAGCAAACGCACCGGACAGCTACCTAACAGTTATTACCGGTTCGCTGCTCCGTGCAGTCGTTCTCACATCAGTCATAAGCACTGCCAGCCTCGTTATGTTATTGAAAGCGAATTCGTATCCTGTAGCTACGACTTCTTTAGGGCGTGAAGTTTCCTCGTGCAAAGACATGTGCCACATAATTCGCATTCGTTTCTCGTCCGCTTTCGGGCGAATAGTTCTAAAGGAATACTGTCAAAAACGAATTTCATCTGACAGTGCCACCTCTACCTTGACGCTCGTAACGCAGTTCCGTGCAAAATAATCACTGATACATTAGGGAGGCGTCACTATGATTCGGAAGTTATGAAGCAGTCGACGCCAACGGAAGCTACAGAACAACCAGAAATTGAAACGTGATGACAAGCTCATCGGTTGACAGCTTCCAAGGCAAAAACGCTGTGTGCGGGCAGATTTCAAAAGCGTTCACCTTGCTCTATGTAGAAAAGCTTCGGTCAAGCATCTGCCAAAGCTTTTTACCCTCGCCCGCTATGCACGACACCCTTATTGAAAAGAGCATGCATACCCCGTCCCATTATTTGTGATTATTATTGTATTGCAACTCAAGTTGTGTTACACCAAAGCAGATTTCATCCTATACTTAAGCAATTGTGTACGTAACTGGTTACTTTTCACATGTGACAGCACTGGAAAACATTGTTTCCACGCGGCTTAATTCAGCGTCGTAACAAGCACTACACAGTTCACTACTCACACTACTCAAACAATTTTTAACCCGCACTCACATCGGTACTACTTACGCTTATATTTAATGCAATTCCTCAGTGTCACTACCACAACAGGCACTAAACATTACACGCAAACAATCGAATGCTTCACAAAAATGTGCTTCATATGTCACTCGCACTGTAGACATCACACTTTTCTAACTTGTTAACAATGCATCTTCGATATCCATCCAGCCTGGACCAAGCACTAACTTTCATTTCCAT
Source organism: Rhipicephalus sanguineus (assembly GCF_013339695.2). Taxonomy (NCBI): domain Eukaryota; kingdom Metazoa; phylum Arthropoda; class Arachnida; order Ixodida; family Ixodidae; genus Rhipicephalus; species Rhipicephalus sanguineus. The sequence continues at coordinate 76,857,691 of NC_051182.1, read as the reverse complement.
ATTCTTTCCCTCGTGCCTAAAACGAAAAGGCAAACGCTGAGAAACAGGTGAAACAACTGGAGGTTCAGCTCGCCGATGCCCAGTTCAAGCTTGATGAGACGAACCGCACGCTCAATGACCTGGATGGCTCTAAGAAGAAGATGAGTGTTGAGAACAGCGAGTTACAACGACAGCTCGAGGAGGCCGAGTCGCAGGTGGCACAACTGAACAAGATCAAGGCTTCACTCGCCACGCAACTCGAGGAGGCCAAGCGGCAAGCCGACGAGGAAGCTCGGGTGAGTGGCTACTGTTCAGTCGACGACAAGCGATGGGGTGTTTCATGTGTATACACTAAGTTTTAATACAAGTAGACCAGTTCAGTATACAGAACAATTGGTATAAATGTGACAGCAAAATGGTATATCGTTCCCAATGCCGGAAATATTCGACTTATAGTACGAATTTGTTTGACCCTACGTTGGAAGTGTAGGGCTGCTGCTGCTCCAATGAGCGCCTTCCAGGCCCTCATTTAACACACGCTTGCTTTCAAAACTGGTCTACGATATGATCGGTATACCTTGGTTAAACTCCATCGTTGTTACACTTAACGCTGCTTATGATTAACATTTCCCAAGTGGTATTAACCGTGACCACTGTCAGGATTTCCCCCAATGAAGCCTCGCTGCTTTCGCAGTAGCGTAGTATTGCTTTTACACCATAGCAGTAGCTTAATTCGCCGACCCGAATACCACTGCAGGAGCGCGCTGCTATCCTTGGCAAGTACCGCAACCTGGAACACGACCTGGACAACCTGCGCGAGAGCATCGAAGAAGAACAGGAAGCTAAGGCTGACTTCCAGCGCCAGCTCAGCAAGGCCAACGCCGAGGCTCAGCTCTGGCGCTCCAAGTACGAGAGCGAGGGTCTGGCGCGGCTGGAGGAACTCGAGGAAGCCAAGTGAGTTTTCAATATCTTATGTTCCTATTTCATTGTACAGTGCAATATGTAAATTCAATGAGCGAAGACGCCTATTGTTAATTTCATTGCGAGGTTATGCAGCGTGCGAAACAATAATAGTAAAACTTCAGCTTACTTGGATAGGTTAAACTGAGGCGTAGTTACTTGCCGTTTCACGTTTCTCTACTTGTTTTTACTCACGACCAACCCGGGTTCGTGAAGAGAAGACAGAAAGCTTTTCTTCCTTGGAGCTGAAAGCATCTCGTGTACAGAAACCCTAAAATCGCCTTCGTAATAATAACAATGAGACTGCTCATTCAATTTTATAATGGACAAATCTGTGTAACAGGTCAAAAGGTGGCATAGCGCCTTCCAGAAACACTGCTATGAGCGTGGATATCGCCGCAAACTACGATATTTGTTCACTGTGGCGGAGGAATTCTCATGAACATGCATCGCTTCATTATCACGCAGGCGCAAGCTGCATGCCAAACTCCAGGAGGCAGAGGAGGCCATGGAGCAGCTGAACGCCAAGTGCAGCGGACTCGAGAAGACAAAGGCACATCTGCAGGGAGAGCTGGAGGACATGTCCATCGAGGTGGACAAGGCCAACGCTCTTGCTGCCTCTCTCGAGAAGCGCCAGAAGTCCTTCGACAAGGTACGCGCTCAATGAATGAAATCAGCTTTCTCTATAAGGTACTGAGTGGACATGTGTGTAACGTTCCCTCACTCTTGTTCGTTGCTGCGATCGGCGTAGGTCATCGCCGAATGGAAGGCCAAGGTTGACGACCTCGCTGCCGAGCTGGACGCGTCTCAGAAGGAGTGCCGTAACTACTCCACCGAGGTGTTCAAGCTGCGCGCCGCCTACGAGGAGAGCCAGGAACACTACGAGGCTGTCAAGCGCGAAAACAAGAATCTGCAGGATGAGATCAAGGACCTCATGGACCAACTTGGCGAGGGTGGCCGAAGCGTTCACGAGCTTGAGAAGTCTCGCAAGAGGCTCGAGATGGAGAAGGAGGAGCTGCAGGCTGCGCTCGAGGAGGCCGAGGCCGCGCTTGAGCAGGAGGAGAACAAGGTACGGCAAATTTCACCGCTTTCACTCCGACTTGTTCTTCCAGCAAGCATAGTATTAAGGATAGTATACACTGAGTATTTCGTTCGACAAAGTATGTGTACACAATAAGGCTTGTCAAAAGCACATAGGAATTGAACTGTGGTGCCTGACATAGTTATACTTCACTGCGACAGCTTTATGGGGGAAGGAATTCATATGCGTGGTCTCAAGGTGTTATTTAACAACACATTTTGAAGCGTCCTCCACTGCTTTTAAGCACAGCTTAAGCATTGTAGTAGTGGGAAGCGTGCGTGTTTTATCACGCCATGAAGAGGATGAACGTTAAATGCGTATTAACAAGGGCGTGGACAGGGAGGGCACGTCAAAATTTGCAATTCAAGAAACTTTTGAACTCTAAGCAATGGTTTCTTGCATGTGTCATTTGTGCTCACTCCTCTCTTTTCTCTGCTATTTCAGGTGCTGCGTGCACAGCTCGAGCTGTCGCAGGTGCGGCAGGAGATCGACCGACGAATCCAGGAGAAGAGGAGGAGTTTGAGAACACACGCAAGAACCACCAGCGGGCGCTCGACTCTATGCAGGCCAGCCTCGAGGCTGAAGCCAAGGGTAAGGCCGAGGCGCTCAGGCTCAAGAAGAAGCTGGAGAGCGACATCAACGAACTTGAAATCGCCCTGGACCACGCCAACAAGGCCAACGCCGAGGCGCAGAAGAACCTCAAGAGTACCAGCAGAACGTCAAGGACCTGCAGACCGCCCTCGAGAGGAAACAGCGCGCCCGCGACGAAGCCCGCGAACAGTACGCCTCGGCTGAACGCCGCTGCAACGCTCTTCACGGCGAACTGGAGGAGAGCCGCCAGCCTGCTGGAACAGTCGGACCGCGCCCGCCGCGCCGGCGAAGCCGAACTCAGCGAGATGCACGAGCAGGTCAACGAACTGTCCGCGCAGACCGCTTCCTGTCTGTGGCCAAGAGGGAAGCTGGAAGGAGAGATCAGGCACTTCAGGTAATTATTGTTATGATGACAGGACTTTGCCTTAACGACTCATCTACCATCATCTGTATTCTTTGCGTGCTCCCTTCCGACTCGTGGTGCCGTTTAAATAGAAAGGACTAAAAAAATTATGATTGAATCGCTCACGTTTTCTCTGGTGGCGTGCAAGAAACAGTTTTTCAAAGCACATTTAATTTTACGCAGCTTGCTAATATGAAAACGACAATGTAAATTGAATAATTTATCGGAGTTTGTACTGTTAGATTTTAGTGGGCAACATGGTAAGGAATATAGGGCTCGAAATAACATTATACTAACGAATTCATGCTTACACAGCAAGCAGCTCAATCAAAACATTGTGTTCGTGGGTAAAAATATTGTGGAATAATACTTCAATATAACGCTATCTGGCGATTACCAGTAATCTTGGAAAAAGCTTGTCCTTACGTGATTGTTCCTCGTAGGCCGACCTGGACGAGGTGCTGAACGAAGCCAAGCAGTCGGAGGAGAAGGCCAAGAAGGCGATGGTGGACGCCGCCCGTCTCGCCGACGAACTCCGCGCCGAGCAAGACCACGCTCTGCAGCAGGAGAAGCTGCGCAAGGCGCTTGAGCAGCAGATGAAGGAGCTCCAGGTGCGCCTGGACGAGGCCGAGGCCGCTGCGCTCAAGGGCGGCAAGAAGATCATTCAGAAGCTGGAACAGAAGGTGCGCGAGCTCGAGAACGAACTGGAGAACGAGCAGCGCAGGCACGGAGACGCCGCCAAAAACTTCCGCAAGAGCGAACGCCGCATCAAGGAGCTGCAATTCCAGGTACGTGAATCTAAAAGCAGCAAATATTGCTCCACCACGCACAGGTCTTCCACGAGGGGAAAATTGCCACTTCTCGCGTCAGAACTCATTGGAAGCTAGCGCTTGTGATTTTGTTTTATCCTCGGTGACCTTAACGGGTCTTGTGTTAGCCGATTTATACCCCATATCGTGGGAAAGATGAACTACTTCTGTTACGACATCACAACTTACTTTGAATCAGATATCTCGATACATAATATACGACTCGAGCGTGGCGACCCATGTTACATTAATCGAAAGTCGCAACTGTCCTAACAACGGAGATTAATTGGCGGAATCTGTAAGAACAAAATTACTTGACAAATCTTTAAATCCATGGTAGCCGTATTTTGGTGGGACAAAATGCAAAACACCTCTTATATTTAGCTACACATCAATGAACCGTAGCTTGCCAAAATTAAAGTGGATACCATAGCGCGCCTCATATTCACATCCTCGTTTTGGCTCACGGCCCTGCTTCCATTCCTTCTTCACCGACCCATAACAAAACGATAAACGTTTTGTTATGGGTCGGTGAAGCAAATTATCCGCGAGAGCTGTGAAGCAGGTTTACTATATGGAACACTCTTTTAGCATGTTGACGTGTCTGACCAAACCCATTTTTGCTCACTTACTCACAGGCCGAAGAGGACCGCAAGAACCACGAGCGCATGCAGGACCTTGTCGACAAGCTCCAGCAGAAGATCAAGACGTACAAGCGCCAGATCGAGGAGGCCGAGGAGATCGCCGCTCTCAACCTGGCCAAGTTCCGCAAGGTGCAGCAAGAACTCGAGGACGCCGAGGAGCGCGCCGACATGGCCGAGAACACGTTGGCGAAGCTTCGCGCAAAGAACCGCAGCTCCGCATCCGCCGGCCGCGCCATGTCTCCCGGTCTGACCTCTGCCCCGCCCCTCAGGACCTAAGCACAACGACGCCTTCTCTACTCGTCTTTCTTCTGACCCCCTGCCACAAACGATCACTACCACTATTACTACGGCCGCTCGAGAAGGCGAGCAAACGACGGAACAATAAACGACACTTTCCAAGATTTGGTCTCGCCCTTGTAGTGCATTCGCCTTCGGGTGTCTGCCGCGCCCCGCGCCTGCGGACGCCGAAGCGTTTCTAAATACATTGAATGTTGTTCTGTACCTCAAACGTGATAATAGTTGTTGGGATTTGCCGTCCCAAAACCAGGATATGACTTTGAGGGGCGCCGTAGTGGAGGGCTCCAGCAATTTCGGCCACCTGGGGTTCTTAACGTGCACCTAAATATAAGCACACGGGCCTCAAGCATTTTCGCCTTCATCGTAAATACGGACACTGCGACCGGGATTTCATCCCGCTGTTTTAAACATAGGAACGCGATTAGCAGTTCTTGGCCTCACGCGACACCCTTCAGGCCGGTGCCGCCTGAAAGGACGCTGTATCTGGCCGGTCATGTCACCAACACACAAACAAGAACGCGTGTTTCTGACGTCAGCACAGCACCCTTGTACGCAGGATATATCAGAATTCAAATGTTCCGAGTGTTCTGACCGCAGAACTTCAGCTGCAGGATCGTAATACCGAAGTCCGATGCTCCACTGCTATGCTAAGTGCGCGTGCCTCATATAGCAGAATAGTGCTGCTTAATGAATGCCCGGCGAGCAAGCAAGCTTGTTAGCGTGCTTTGCTCGACGGTCATGCTTTCTGCGGGCCAGCGCGTAAATACTCTTGGCACGTTTTCAGAACGCCAAAGAAGTGTCCTGGAGACGTCATTATGTTATACGCACTCACTATTTTATTTGGCACTCGTCAATTTCTGTTCTAACTTTCAGTAAAAGCTGCATCATTCCTAAGCCAACGTGGTGCTTCGCTTCGCTGAAGGACGCAGTCGTGGTTTTTGCTTGCTTCGTAGCCGTTAGCCAACATTTGTGGACATATTCAGATTTAAGCATAACGCAAGGACTCATCTGTATAGAATGTCACTGTAGCTTAGAAACACTTAAAAACAAAGTTTATGCGTTAATCCTGAAATGTGGGTGCTTCTGAACACCCACAGTTTGACTTCGCGTTCAGATTTGGCCTTATTCTTTCCGCCCTTCTATCTGTTTACGGTGTCGTGCACACCAAAGTGCTCTGCTATGACGAAGGGCTTCATTTGATCAATGTGGCGATGTTGTTCCACGGCCTTGTCCTTGCTGCTCTTAATGGCCGGCGATGTAGAGACAAATTCTGGTCCGCCGCCTGTGCAAATAACGCTAGAGGATTTGCTTTCGTTCGTATTCAATACGACGCGTAGGCTCGAAAACGGTCAAACGGAAATACCTAATGAGCTCAATGGCATCAGAGAAACGCAACAAGCTACAGTTATGGCAATTCAGCAGCCGTCTGGCCGCGTTCACACGCTGGGAAGCACTATAGAGTCACTTAGCAAACCTAAGCTCAGCGGCTTTCACCCTTCCTTGTGGGACCTGGCTGCAAGACTAAACGAAGTTACAGAAAGATGCGACGACGCTGAGAACAGGTCTCACCGGTCGGAATTGCTTTTCTTTGGGCTTGAAGACGATGAGAAAGGAAAGTTGGCCGATTCCGAGCAGAATATTGTTACCATCTGCTCCCAACAGCTGGGCGTTACTGTCAGTGAGAGCCAGTATAAGCGTGTTCATCGACTAGGGAACTTCGCCGTGAATAAGCACAGACCTATCGTCGCGAAACTTACATTCTTCAAAGACAAGCAGCGAATTCTTGCATCTGCGCATAAGCTTAATGGCTTGACCTATTCTATTATAGAAGATTTCTCTGTTGCGACCAGGTTAGCAAGGTGGAAGTTACTTGAATTTGCCAAGATGCAGGATAAGAGAGGCAAGCTCGCCTTTGATAAACTGAAGATTGACAAGCAAAACGTACATTGAAGATTGACAAGCAAGTGCGACAGACTTTGTTATAGTATCTGCCAGATAGCTAGGGGGAGAAAACCGAACTCGGGCAATACCTAGTCCCAATCCCAGTAGCCCATCAATCATTATCTTTATTTTTTTACCAATATTCGAAGCCTTCTCCTTCAACATGATGAAGTGTGTTCCTCCTCGGAAGATGCTGATAGCGATATCGTTTCACTTACGAAAACGTGGCTGGAACCTAGTTTAATGGACACTGATATTTTCGCCACCCAAATAAGTATAGCCTATATAGACATGACCGCACCGCTAAAAATGGCTGTGGTGTTCTTATCAAGGTGTCGGAACGAAATGTTTGTCGTTTCGGTTTTAGTTTCGTTTCACCGCAAAAAGTTCTGTTTCGTTTCGGTTCCGGAACGAAAAAAAAAACGTTCCGTAACGGTTCGTAACGTTTTTTTTTTGTTTGTATAAAAAAGCAAAGTATGAAAAAGGTGAGGCAATCATTAAAAAACATTGGATTTGTGATGTAGTTGCTTGCCCTCCTCTTAAGAAAGTGGGACAAGGGTAAAACACGTTCTTCAGAGGAGCGGAAGTAACTGTACCACGTGTCCCTACCAACTAGCACAAACCAGTATTCATTTCAAGACATAGTATTTATTTTCTCCCAAGATAAATACGAATTTTTTTAGTTGGCTTAATTCTTTGTGTCACGGAAGTGAGCACGATCTCAGAAGCAGCACGTCATTGAGTGTACTCTCTGATGTGCGAGACCGCTGTTCTGATAAAAAGATCGCCAGGCCTGCGTGAAACACGCAGCAAGTCACAGCAACAGCTACAAGAGCGGACTTTGTAGAGCCCGTTGTTATCTGTTGGGGCAACTAATACAAGTAAACATGCAACGTGCCCACTACGTCATAAATCGTCGCAATTTTTCTGAAGTAGCGAAGTTCCCACTATGCAGTTTTTCTTCATTCTTCGGAGAATCGCGGTACCCGCTACACATCTCTAAGGCATTATCTGCACTTTGTGCTGTGGCTGACAATGAAGAATTATGGCTGAACACTTTGCAGTGGGGGGGGAAGGAGTGTTGCGGAATGGGCGCCTCCATTTGATTCCAATTCTATTCAGGGGAATTACAACTTGCCGCAATTCCATTCCTTTCAATTCCTCGGAATGAAAAAAACTTAGCCCATTGGTACTCAGAAAATGCCTTGGCAGTCCGATTCCATTCCTGTAATTCCTCAACGTAGGAAAGGCATCTTGATAGTTTTATCGAGTTAAGAATGAACGCCCCCTAAAGCTGATGTCATCAAATGCATTAAGAACTGCAAAAGTACGCAAAACACGTTGGCAAGGTCGAGGAATAGTAGCTTGGTGACATATCTCGTGCAGTACAACACCCTACTAATTCCCATAGGGGCAGTTCTCCCGCTACCGATAGTATTTGCGTGGTCAACATGTTTGAACGAATGGTGGTGTTTCAATATTGTTTAAGCCCAAATCTGTTAATGCTAAAATGACGACATAGCGTATTTTGATGCTGACAAAAGCGCCTTTGCACCGAATACGGAACACTGGGCCGCACTGCCCGTCAGCACTCACGCTTGTCAAGCGCGCCTGGCAAGCATGGATGGGGTGAGGAGAACTTTCTGTGTTCGCCTGTGCGCAGGTATGCAATGTCTTCCTTGTCGCAAAGGTTATTTACGTGTGTCAGGTACTAAACTGCTCGTGAGATAAAGATCGGGCTGTGCATAGAGTATTCGCCAATTTCGGGTGGGGATATCAATGGGAACCAACGCGCAGGGGTAATTTGTTTCTCCCTCAGGTAACTGCTGGGATAACGCATTTGTTTGTACACTAACTTATGCCTCCGTTTGTAGTAGGCGCGTTGCTTATAAATGTGCCATGCTTGTAATCACTTAAGCCATTTTAAAAATACTGCTTTAGTGTTAACTTGCGAGGCTCTGACTTACTAACGTTTGCAGCTTGAAAAACAGCACGTAGACGAAAACGTCCTCTATTTTCGGAAAAAGACGTAATTCCATTCCTCCGAGCGTTGTCCCCATTCCATTCCGGGTTCACGAAAATGTGGAATTATTCCGGAGTCATTCCAATTCAGGAGTGGTAACTCCGCAACACCGGTGGGAAGCATTAAACCACACACTCTTTGCGCTATTAGCATTGTGTGATGACTGGTTGTTATTTTACTCTTCTGCCACGCTACATTGCATATGTTAACGCGATTCCTTGCCCGACATGACGCCTGTGTAGAATATTTTTGCGATGGAGTTATAAGCACCAGTGTGACACTGTGGTCGAAGACCCGACTGCCACGCAGAGGGCCCGGATCCTAGAAATTTGTTTCTCATTTATTTTTTTCTTATACCACGCGATAGCGGTCACGTACACCGGCGGCCGCGGACAACTACGGAGCCAAAATCGGCTGTTGTGATCTCATAACAGCTTTCGCTGTAACAAACTTCAGCGCCTACAATGCACTCTCCACTTTGGCCTGCTTGACAGGCGCGCAAAAGTCCACTTGCGTTAATATAAACATCTCTGGTTGCCACTGTTCTCGTTTTCGCACAATTTCAACATAGATCCTTGCTTGGATTTCCTGTCTGAGGTACGGGCTAATACTATGCCCTGAGATATGCTCACATTGCATGAGCTCAGTTGTCCCGGATTGCGAATTTTCTCGTGACCCGAAAAACGATTGAAAAAATTTCGGTTTCACTCCGGAACGAAATAATAAATACGTTTCGGTTACGTTTTCGTTCCGGTCAAAATTATCGTTTTTTTTTTCGTTTTTCGTTTCGGTTTTCGTTCCGTTCCGACACTCTGGTTCTCATAGCTATCAAAAAAGGATTAGCGTCGTTTCTGGTAAATACCGACTCCTGCCTCGAAATATTGTGGGCCGCCTGCACTGCATCAACGATGAAGGTATTGGTTGGTGTCTGCTACCGTCCGCCAGATTTCAATGGCTTCTTCATTGCTGAACTTCGAAATCCCATTATTTCGGCCATCCGAAAATACTCATCCGACATCATTTACCTGGTTGGTGACTCAACTTTGCGCAAATAGATTGGTCTCAATTGTGATCGTCTTGTCACAGCGCAAAAGAGCTCATAAACCTCTATTTACATTCAATTTTTTCCAAGTAATCAATCAGCCAACTCGCGGTACTAACATTCTAGATCTCGTTTTTCAGCAATGCTCCCGAATCAAGTGGTGCTGTTCTAAATATTGACGGTTTTAGTGAGCATAGGCTTATCCACTTACCATTTATCATACCTCTTACATTTCAATGTAGTACTATCACTCAATTCCGCGATTACAATCGAGCTAATTATGAGGATATAAATATATCACTGAATGAATTTTTTGTTGAGGCATTTCTGCTTTCATTTTCCGATAGGACTGTTGAGCAGAACTGGGTGCTTTTCAAGAATATGGTAACAAACTTACTGCACCGATACGTTCCCGTGCTGTCCATTTCAAATGACAAAGCTAAACATTGGTTTAGCAAAGCCCCTAATCGCCATTGTAATAGAAAAGCCACAGTTTCGCCACAAGGGCGAAGCAATGAATACGATAGCAGCCAATCAGAACGTCACACGAAGAACGGCAAGCAGTTCGATACTACCAGCGCGCCGCTCAAGTGCAAAGGACGCAGGAAAGCAATGCACACAGGACGAGCGCGAACTAACAACAGTCACGGCTCGACACTTGCAACGCGCTGCTCAAGCACAAGGAGGACGCTCGAAAAGAAGTCACAGGTATACACCGGACGAGCGCGAACTGTCACTGTTGTTACTTTGTGTTTGAGCAGCGCGCTATAACCCAACGCTCTTAGGTATTTTTTTTTCTTGAAAAGTGCGGCGCGAGGAGTGGCCCCTTTGCATCTCCTGCCGCGTGGTGGCGTTCGACGCATTGTTTACCCGGCGTTCCACATCGCGAGTGGGTGCAGAAATTGCCCATTTTTTAGTGCGCGTCTCAAGGGCAGTTTAGCGCTAAAACCTTTAATGTCTCATACTCGCATCCGTCCGTCCGTCCGTGCCCTGGAACGGTGCCAGCTGTGGCCTCTAACGCCCCCCCCCCCCCCAACACACACACACTCTCTCTCTCTCAGCAATCACGTGATGTCACAGCGGCGCATAGCAACAGTTGCGCCGCCACAGCAGTGCTCTGTCCCCCTTACGCTCTCTCAGCATCAGGTGACGGCACGGCGGCGGCATCCCACCGTCCGTCCGTTCGTGCCTCATACTCTCTCAGAAATCACGTGATGGCACAGCGGCGTGCGCGGCAACACTCATTCGTCAGACGTCTCGTCGCAGCAGTCGAGTTAGTCGGACGCCTCCCAAGCGGCCCGGTGATTATTCCACGGCAAGCGGTTGGGAGAGGAACCCCAAGGATGTGGATTCCCCCGGTACCAAACGCCAGACGAAGAATGAGCGAATGCGCATGCGGCAGCCTAACATGTCACCGATCACTAAGGCCAGGGAAGCGGAAAGTCGAATGGCCACAGGCTTTCGCCGAACACACTTTGGAATTTACAAAGTCTCCGTCAATACTTCACATTGAATCAAAATCTAGGAGAGTTGCTTAAAAGCGCGCCCTTCGGGCAATCTCGCTGGTGATACTGCACACGCCGAAGCACCTCCGAGCTCTGTATATCGCCAGCGGTACATGGTGTATATAAATACCTCGCCATTAGTTCCCCAGACAACGGATGGCGCATGGCTTGGTTGTCTAACGCGCTGTCGAGCGAGTGGTAGCAGGTTCGAATCCCTGTGGCGCGCTTCGGAAATTTTTTCTTTCGGGCTTTTATTTATATACATATATATATACATATATATATACATATACATATCCGGGACATGACAGCGACGGCAACAAGCAGCCGAGAGTGTCCATATAATTGCTATCGCAATATACGAAGCGTCTGTACAGAAAAGCTAAGCTTACACGCATGTCATCGGCTTGGAAAAAAATATCGCGAATGCCTAAAAAGCTACTGCCGCGCCATTCGATCTTCAAAAAAGAAATACTTTTGGTACGATCTTCTTTCTCGCCTGAAATCTAATCCCAAGAAGTTCTGGCGTGTTGCATTAGTAATCTCTCGATAGCATTAGACATATTTCAGTCTCTGACGATGACCAACAGCCACTTCCTGATAGCGAGTGTCCGCATGCCTTTAACGGATATTTTGCTTGTATATTTACCAGGGAAGATCATCCCAACATACCCATTGTTCCTGAACGTGTTTATCAATACATAAGTCCGATTGATGTCTCCGCTGAAGGTCTCGCTAATTTTATAGGAGATCTCAAGATCTTAACCAGTCAGACTTGCTGCTGGGCGAGTTGGTTGAAATCGAAAGGGTACATTTTAGCGCAAACTGTAAAAGAAAGACCCCAGAAAGAAGTAGGAGGATGCAAGAAGGTCGAGCGCTAAACTTCAACTGTTTATTCGAAAGGTGAAGCCAACGACATCCAACCTTTTGCGCATGCCTGTGTCAATAAGGGAGAAACCACACTGTCTATCACAGAGCTGCATCTCAGTTTGGAAACGACAAACAGACGTATCAGTGACACAACTGGTGCCTTTGTTGATGCTGTAGCTGATAATAAATTATTAATTATGCCGGAGCACTGTGTAATGGGTGGTCCTTCAAAACATTCACTCGTTGCGTAATTCACATGGTCTGACGCCGGTTGCGATTCTGCGCTTCTGCCACGCAGTATCACATGCGTTAAGCAGACCCATCCTGTTACATGACAATCATATAGCGTTTTTTTTTTTTCGACAAAGTTTCAAGCAATGGCGTGGCTTCAATGCAGAAGGCCTGGGTTCAATTCTCACTGGAACCGAAAATTTATATTGTTTATTTGCATCTTTATAAATTTTTTGCTCACGGACAACGAGGCCGACACTGGAATTTCTGCGAAACGAGCTCTTTCACGCTATCGAGTTAAAAGGTAAATATATAACCACACTGTTTGACCCCTAATTCGAATTCATTCAATTTCTAGTTCCTGTAGTCGCCTTATACAGAGCCTGCCAAAACCGGCATGTAACATCGTGAGCGCTTTCGTTCCGAGGAACATATTCAACGTAAAATTTCCACGCAATAGGTGCCTTTTCAGCAGTGTGTCAAAGAATAACATGAATTTTACCGAGAAAGATGTTCCAGTAGGACAAGTGATGAAATATATGAGAACTGTTCTGCAAAGATGATAGTTTGCTCTCGTGTATTGTTCTGTTTTCTCGCTACGGTGCTTCTCCTTAGTTTCTTTGCGAAATGGTTCAAATGTTAATAATACCCTGGCGATGTTGAAAAAGTGGTGCGTTTTCCAGCAGATTTCTGCAGATACGTGCTCGAACTAACAAAACGAAAAGAAAGAAAAAACGAAAGAAAGAAAGAAAGAAAGAAAGAAAGAAAGAAAGAAAGAAAGAAAGAAAGAAAGAAAGAAAGAAAGAAAGAAAGAAAGAAAGAAAGAAAGAAAGAAAAAAGAAAGAGAACGTATGAACAAAGAAAAAAAAATGAAAGAAAGGGGTAGGACTGGCAGGTGCGACACCTGGATCATGAGACAACACAGAACAGCGATCAGAACGACGGGTGGCGGCTACATTGAGGGCACGTGTTCCAATCGACGTAGTCTTTCTACTGCACGCGCGTAGTCTTTTGAACTCTTTCGAACCACACGCGATGCAGTTTGCGCGAATTCTCGCAAACGCGCTCGTCTTTCCTTTGGTTACTGCAGAGCCTACCTGTACAGACAGTGCTTTCGTTTCTTCCATTTTTCACTTCCCTGCCGGACGCCTCTCGACAGTTCCTGTTGTTTCTTCAGCTGCGTTGGCAGAATTGGTTTTGACGGGAGCACCTAGGCTGCGGTGCCGATCAAGCTGCAGTCAGGCAGGCTGTCTTAAAGCACTGGAGTCACGAGTGATCGCCTTTTGAAGCGAGCGTGAGCACAGCCACTAGGCCGGAATGCAGATGCGCGCCGCATTACTGCGACATGGCGACAACACTTCATCACTGCCCTCCTCAGTGAAAGCTCGGCTGAATAGTGTACATACGTCGAAGCAGAATTAATGGACGCTGCCTTTACAACGAACCTAATAGAGCAGTGATATTTCTCCGGTGGAATTTCGCCCGTACTGGAAATACGAGCGTTGTCCACGAGTTATGGCGTTCCTACAGCTTCATCTCCTCCTACCACTTTACTTCTCAGGTGAGTAAATGTCTGGCTTACGGTGAACCGTGTGAGTCATCGCTACGCAGAGTGCCCTCTACTTTTAAGTGGCTTAGTAGGTGCAAATGACCTCCGACGCTCTGTTTAGGCAGCGTATGGGAGGTATTGACAGCTTTAAAGGAGTGGTGACAGAAAATTTATGAAGCTCTGTTTTTTCCTCTTAATCTATGGCTATTGACTCGTTAATAGCGGCAACGAAACTCATTTGCCCTAGTGCGAGACGAATGTTTAGTTATATGCTCGTATGTTACGACCGGAGGCAGTTTCGATTTCGAAGACCACTCGGTGGCCCCGTGACATAGTCGGCATACTCGTAAACAAATACTATTAGGTGACCGCGAAAGCCAGTGACGTCACTGGCCAGTTTCTAGCATGTTTTCAGGCTGCTGTTTCGTCTGCTGTGTTGAGCGTTGCGAGTGCTTGTTTCCTCAATCGTAAAACAACGTTGCTTATCTAGTGCGGCGATGGACGAGAGAGCTGGGAGGAGTGTAAAAATCAGTCATGAAAGCTCAGTTCAATGCTCTTCGTCGCATGGCAGGGGTACGTTGGGGCAGCAATCCTACGTCCATGCTTAAATTGAACACTGCGCTCACAACAAGCCGCATTCTTTATCAGCTGCCGCTGATATCACCATCACCGAGCCAGTTCGAACGCTTAGAGGCAGTGCACAGAAATGGTCTCCGCTTGGCGATGGGAGTTCCTCAGGCGGCTTCAAACGAGAAGGTCACCAATGAAGCAGAGTCTATTCCGCTCCGCCTTTTGGCGTCCCAGGCCTTATTGAGCAGCTGTCAAGACTGGGAGAATCATTCGCAGGCACGGCGCTTATCTGGCGGCTAAGAGCAAGAACTGGCTCACATTTCAACGCGGCGCTCAACACATTTCGATATTTAGGCTTGAAATTGCCTAAACGGCGCCCTATGGACCCGCCATGGTCTTTTGTGGATGTTACCTGTAACTTCAGCGTACCCAAGCTACCAGCGAAACGCACCATTCCATCCGCGGAAGCAAAGTTTCTTGTGCTGGACACTTGAGTACCATGTACCACGGCCACCTACAGGTGTACACCGACGGATCCGTGTGCACACAAACGGATATCTGCGCAGCGGCTTTCTGCATACCCTGCCTTGGCGTGTCATGGTCGGGCCGCCTGGATCGTGTGGTTTCGTCCACAACGGTAGAAAACGCTGCAATCCCCGCGGCTTTGCGAAAATTGCGATCCTTTTCTGCACGAGATGTTGTAGTGCTGACGGACTCCAAGTCGGCGCTACAAAGACTGCATCGTGGCCTACCTCAAGAAAAGTTCACCAGGCAATCTCTGGCGCTAATTAAACACCTTATTGGCAAGAGCTTTAATATAAAGTTTCAGTGGATCCCATCCCACGTTGGCATTGTAGGCAATGAAAAGGCTGATGCCCTTGCATGCGAAGCGCGGACATCTGTTCCAAAAGAAAGAACTCCTAAAAATTACCAGAACAAAGATGCGATACGCAGTCATTTCAAAGCGATCTACAAGTTTCCACACCAAGCATGTGTAATCCACGGACTTTCTCGTGAACAAGCAACGCTGTTGTACCGCATAAGAACTGGCTCCGCATACACCCCGGCTTGGTCATTCAAGACTGGGCGATACGCTTCCCCGTTTTGTGCCTTCTGCGGTGACATCGGGGACATTGAACATTTTATTTGGCTTTGCCCGCAGTTTGATGTGGAAAGAGCAGCGATGGTCCGCACCTTGCAAAAAGGTTGTCATAGGCACCGGACATTTGAAGACGTCATTTTTCCTGAGGGGCCAGCGGCAACGAGGAGAAGCGTGCAACACATTTGTTGGTCTACCTGCGAGACACTGGGCTGTTCGACACTTGGTGACACACCCCTGTAATTCAGGAGATGCTCAGGCGGAACAATTGCCGGCCATGCAGGCCAGGCTAACCCTGCCTGCTGCAACATCACCACCACCACCACCACCACTTCGCGAATCTCGCCGGTGGCTGCGATTTTGTTCTTGTAGTTGTCGTTCAACTGAGGCGACGTTTTCCGTGAGGCTTGGAGCAGCCGCAGCACCAAACATGCTGAAACATTTTCGCTTCGATCATTTGTAAAGTAGCAGGTTGAGAAGCGACGAAGGAAGCAGTGAAATCACATTGGCGCTCTGCAATATTGTTTATGTGTAACATACAAGTGACGCGTTGTAGACTTTACTAACTCGTATTTAGATTGTGCAAAGCAGCGTTCTCAAGGCATACCAATCCCACGTACGCACGTCGGAATGCCGACGCAGTTATCTGTCCACCACGCAATACTATCCCGGCAAGAGAGAGCTTTAGTTTTTCTGCAGACTTCCTCACGTTTGCGGATACCTGGTTACCGGAGCTGTTGACGGCTGCAGCAGTAGCAGCAGCCGCCGAACCGGTAGCGACATGTTGTGGCGTTTTGTCCAACTACAATACTTTTTTTTTCTGCTTCTTCGTAGCGTTGCTGTTCTTGTCGCAAAAAAAAAAGCAATGAGAATACTCCGAGTTGCTAATTATCTTACTGATAATGCTTTACACAGAGTCAGTAAGCGGGTAAGTCGCTGCAATGTTATTTTTTAGGTGTCTGGTTATGCTTTGCATCATCATTAGGTGTCGCCACCAGCGTTGTCCGTCTCGTACACGCCTCCGGTAACCCGGCCAGAACTCACGAGGTTCCTTGTTTACAAAAAGGCCCCGCTCGATGACATCATCGCTCTCTGCTTCTATTTCCGATTCGGCACTTTCATGAACTTCAAAACTCAATTTAAAAACTTTTTAGGCTGCATTTATGGCTGATATTGTACAGGTGGCACCCATATGCTCTCATTAGTGTGATGCAACAGTCAAATTGCATCCGAATTTTTGTGTCACCACTCCTTTAAGAGTACTAGACCAACTGAAACTATTTAACGTGGACAGGTGGCTCTCATTCCCATCTCCGTTTCCGTATTCACGCCAATATATCAAGCGTTTTCATTTTAGAACGCGTGGTTTAGCCACTTACGGCATCGCAGCGTACAGAGCTTCTGTTACGGTGCATTTCCGTGACCATCGCTTTCAACGACAGTGCTGCAAATAATGCTGGCCCGTGCGGATGGGGTTCCTGGATTGAGTGCTTACGACGACCCCGTGAGGCGCACAAACTTGTACTTTGATGAGCTGCTGTCCGTGGCGCTGAAAGAAGAGACGGCAGGCCTGGACATGCGACCACTGCCAGCGTTCGCGTTCGCCTTCGGTCGATTGCAAAATCACGTGGCCAACTTCACGCGCATCAAGGTACGCCATGTCTGTGACTCAAAGTTTCATGCTACATAAGCCTTCGATGTGTGACCGTCATATACGATCGACACGTGTTCTAATTGGGAGGCAAAAGTTAATAATAATAAGTGGTGGGGTTTTACGTCTCAGAACCACGATGTGATTATGAGAGACCGCGTAGTGAAGGGCTTCGGCAATTCCGACCACCTGGGGTTCTTTAACGTGCACGTAAGTTTAAGCACACGGGCCTCAATTGGGAGGCAAAATGGTGACCAGGATACGCAAATTCATACGTAAATGAATAAATAAAGAACTCACAGGGTCCCTTATGCATTCGCCAAGACGACTCGAAGGCGGAAGCCATCTTCTTTTTTTTTTCTCAGGCGATGTATTGATACTCCCCTTGCCAGGGGCGTAGGCAGAAATTTGTTCCGGGGTGGGCCACCTCCTTCACCTAAAGTGGGGCCGGGCAGGTCGAGTGTCATTTTGCGCTATGTATCCCATGGCAGAAAAAAAATTTGAGGGGGGGGGCGGTGTGCCATCCGCTGGCTACGCCAGCAGTCACCCGGCCCCCTCCAAAAGCTTTCTACACCTAACATTGTTTTGGACTGCCTCCAGTATCGGAGGAATTGCAAGTTTTCTCCCCTGGTTTTGCATTGCCTCCGTGATCAGGCCACCTTTGATCAAGCGACGATGTCATTTCATGACGTCATGGTGACGTCACAAATTTTTGCGATCTAGGACGTCATATAACTTAGCAATGTGCATGTTTGGGCTAGTTGGTTACCATTGAGGTCTCTGAAGTTTGCGCTATAGTAGCATGAACGTCATGATGGCGTCATGTGGTGACCCAATCACGTGATGCTGATTTTTTACATCGAACGAGTTGACGCCGCCCGCAGCCAGTTTTCACGCTTTATGAGGCATGTCACACCGAGTGACGGGTCCGTTCGTTTGTTGAGTGGTGGCAGGGGCGTAGTAAGAAATGTTTCTCCAGAGAGGGAGGAGTTAGTACACCCTACAGCCTCCTCCCGCCCACCTTAGTTACGCCAATGGGTAGTGAGTCTGCCTTGTAGTCTCAAAATATATGTCCCATCGTGGCTCTCTGTCCACTCTTTGAACGATCGAGTTTGAGTTCGTCTGGGTTGATGGGGTGTATTCTGACCGGATTTGGGAGAGTATTGTAGACGAAGAATAATACAGCGCTTAAAGCGGGACGAGATGAAGACTCGGACACGGCGCTGAACTAGCAACCAAGGTTTATTGCTAACAACTGCAATATAGGCTGTGTTCCAATTCTGGACAGCATCGTAGATAGTCTACGCTGACAGCTTAGAAGACAGCATCGAAGTCATGTTGTCCGACAACTGGAACGCGTCTAGAAGACGTCTACGCGACGTGATGCCACCTAGCGTCGAGAAGAGAAAGCCAAGAAAAACAAACGTAAATGTTCTTTCTTTAGCCTCTTTCGTGTCCAAACCTATGAAAAAATTAACGTAGCTTACATTGAGCGCCTGTAAGAGCGCCTACTGGTGTACAGACGACCATACAGGCAAGATCCGAGCTACGCGAGCATTGCACTGAGCCGCCATCTTGTTTGGACAGCAAAGTAGCCTGCATCGTTTGTGTCTTTCTCGAAGCTGTCTATTTTGCCGGCTACGTGAGAATTGGAATGGGACTTAAGATGGCCGCTGTCCACTTAGCTGTCTATTTAGCCGTATACGGTGAGTATTGGAACACACCCTATATAGGAAGCAGGTATCTGCGCAGCACACCGAAACATAAGCAGAAAAGCACATGCATGTAATAAAGTGCATACAAGAAACAAAATCATCTCGAGCCCATTATCAAGAAGCTGTCATATTAGTACCCTCTAGATATCTTATTTCACTACAGTGAATGGAAATTGAGGGCACGCTTACGCAGGAAACACTGCGCTTTTGAATGCGGAGGGCTTCACTAATGTCGCGTACGTGCTGCCCGTTATAGCGCCCAATGACCACGCACTTGTCGAGGATTGGTTGGCATCCGCAATATAAACAATGGTCAGCCAAATGACTGGGAACAGAGCCTTTAGGTGAGTAAGAGTGCTCCCTCAGCCGATCACTTATGCATCGGCCTGTTTGGCTGATGTAACAGCGCCCACAAGTAAATGGTATCTTGTACACAATCGCTCATACACATTCGGCATAACGCTTAGCGTGTTTACGTATGTTCATTTTCTAGGTCCTTCACAGTTGACCCTGCGGCACAGCCCAGCAAGCTTGTCGCGTGCACAGAACGCAAGTCTAACACCTATTTTGCCAGCCACGTTCTTTAGCCTGTTCGAAGCCTCATGCACCTAAGGGACAATAGCCGAGCTATAGACTGAGACGTGATACGCGTGCTGTTACTTTGTCTCTTATTGCACATCCTTAATAGCTTTAAGAGAGTCTCGGCGATGGAACTTGTCAGGGGCTTAGTGAGGCCTGCGTGTTGAAGACGGTGCACTTGGCGCATAAAACTGCTTTCCACCTGGTGATGGCATGATCGAGTTAAAACTGTCTTTAGGCAGGAATGAACGATGCTTCACTTGACTAACTTAGATTGCGCGGACGTGAAAGGAAAAGTCTTTTTTTTTTTCTGGACCGAGGCTCGTAAGTATTGGTTTTTGGGTTGTCTAATCGAAACTCTTCAGCTTTGGTAAAGTTCACCAATCTTAATTTGATGGCAGTGGTAGCGCTTGTCTAGCTAGTTTAACGTACCGGGCAATCACCGGGCACTTTCAACTAGCTAGGCAAGCGCTACCACTGGTGTCCTGGTGTCTAATGACACCTTCCTCCATGCGTTCCAGACTCAAGCCACTGCTCGTGGCTCGGCCAATCAGATCCTCGAGCAATATTGTTAGCCGCCTCGTTCCCAGGTTTGCCAGAGTTCTCCGCTACCTATACATCAGTTCCGTTTTCAGGGTTGTTTTGGAGGATTATGATAGATGTTTTTGAGATTATTCCTCGCGAGTGATTAATAATGTTAGTTTTAGATTTGCATAGAACGGTTTCAGTATTCGGTTTGGCTAAAGCTAGGCCGCTTCCTCCGCAACGTCGCCATGTGTGATTTCGATTGTAGCCATAGGTACAGTTACAGCCAAAATGCGATCGTGAAACAATTTGTTTCAAGGGAACTTGTCTCACAGCCCCGAGCCAGCCACATAGTTTTCCGTCCCGTGGGGCGAGTTGCTCCGGTTCTCTGTACTCCCACAACGTCGGCTCGCTCGGCGTTTCACCTCGCGTGCCTATATATTTCGACGGAGGGTTTATTTAAGGAAACGAGAGAGCGCGTTAGGCCGTAGGTTCACCCGGTATGCAAGCGGTTTCGGCTTTCGCTCGCGCGGTGTTGCTAATGCTCTGCTCGTCTTGGTGATTTGTTTAAGAAATATTTGGCGAATGCATGGTGTTCCACTAGGAAGGAACGGTTGTCGGAAGTGACGGCACATCGGCGTTGGTGATTATAGATCAGAATTCTTGTTCTGTGATTGTTTATAAAGCGTTACCCGCTCAATGGTGGCCATAGTTTTCTCCACACATCGTACCTTTATTTACTCATTTATTCGGCCGGCGTTATTAAATGCAATGTTGTTTTGGTGTACCTTTCATTTTCGAGCGCGGTTACGTCCTCAATGCACTCCAATGCCTTGGCTCAGAAATAGAGCTTGTGATGTTTAATTAAGGCGAACGCCTTAGATGACTCATCAAACGTTAGGAGTGACTGTCGGCGTCAACACGAGCGATGCAAAAGATCCTCATGATGCGATCACGTAACCTTATGACACCATCAAGACGGCGACCTCGCCATGACGTCCCAGATTGCCGAAATGTTTGACATCATCATGACGTCACTATGACTCCACATAACTTGACGTCACAGATGAAGCCATACCATAATAGCGTCGCTTCGTCAAGGGTGGACAGATCCCGGAGGCACTACAATACCACGTAAGGCGCAGAAAGCTTACAATGTCGCCGATCCCGCAGGCAGTACAAAACCACGTTAGGTGCGGAAAACTTTCGGGCAAGAGGGGATGAAGGAGGAATGAATACAAGTGACTGAGAACAAACTGAATATGGAATTTCACTGTCGGCTTCGAGTCGTCTTAGGCGAACGCATAAGGGACCCTCTGAGTTTTTTGGGACATCACATTATAGGCTATAGAACCTGAAAATGTCCGCAGCAATTGACAGCTCGCTTGATTCAGTTTGGCGACCGAAAGATAACATCAGCTGTGACATGGCTCTGTGGCATGCAACTTTATCATTTGTGAGCATATTCTCCAGCATCTATATATAGCAACAAGGCATATTTACTTTTTTCCGGTTTTCGAACATATCGTTACGATTAGCATTTCTACGCGTTCAAGGGAGTTCACGTCTAGAGCAAGACTTTTTCTTCTGCTGTGTGCTGTAAAAAAGACGAGTAAACGGAATATCCCGCATTCCATTTCCTCTTATAAACCTTGAGAGATATCTAATTACAGCGAGGCTGTAACATTTGTCACAGAGCGCAGAAAATTGAACTCTTTATGTGCGATTAGGAAGGAAGAAAAAAATTACTAGCAAGGAAATACTTTATTGTGTGCAATTAGTCGGATATGTTATTCGAAAGATGTTATTTCGCATCAAATGTAGGAAGTACACCGGAAGGATAAGAAAATAAACGCACAACGCTATCAGCAATGCGCATTGACACCTAGTTAAACTTGTGGGCCACTAAGTGAAAATATATTTTACCGGTACCAGTAAATTACTCTTCCACAGTGCAGCCAACGTCACATTACTGCAATGAAAGACTTGATGGGCTAGCCAAGGCACAACACTGAAATACCGATGGCTGTGGCTGCCCGAAGTCTTGCACCACCTCGTCGTCACGTAAATGTATTTTGTGGTGTATTCTCGATAGTGTCTCGTTAACTGTTAGTCAACAAACGTGAACGGAAATGTGGTCTGATCGAGCCAAACACTGAACATTGCGTGCGTCGAGATGTTTTACTGACACCCGCTATAAAAACAAAAAAAAAGTTCACTTCGTAGTCCGAAGTCGAGCTCGCGCAATAGCGCTTCGGTTTTGAAACGAGAGGAAAAAAAAATGAAATACGTAACTCTGTGCCTGTAGTTTCATTCAGCAACCTACCATTGCTAAATTAAAAAAAAAGACAGTTTCAAAAATATTTTGCTGTCTAAACTCCTTTAATGTTTCTTTGTACACCATATATGCAGATATTTTACTAAATGTGGCTACCGTGCAGCATGCCGTGTAGGCGCGCGCGGCCTACATATGCGCGGGCAGGATTATCTGTACTTACCTGTAAAAAAACTTCCTTTCTCTTTCTCTCTCTCCTTCGCTCCATGATGCGCCAAGATGCTTCTAACGAGTTCTGATTTAAAGAACGTGTTATACGATGAAGCTGCCGATGATACCGCAGGTGTCACTTCAGTATCTCGTCTACGCGTTTGCTATTCCGGTATACTGTAAAAGGTGTAGTAGCGCGGACAAAACAGCTTAGAAGAATTTGCATGAATACTCTTTCGGAGAATCGCGATTACTCCGCAGGTAACAGGACTGTCGGGTGGCGTGAAGCGGTACGGTGATGCCAGCCCCCCGGGTTACCTGCGCGGCAATTTGACCACGGGCTCGTACGTCCGCTTCGAGGATGCGTCTGTGCACTGCGGCGGGCACGTGCGCCTCCAAGGGTGAGCTCCTTTCAATGGTTGTCACGCGACACAGTTAGGGTGCGAGACATCACGACGGTCTGAGCGCCCGCTGTCCCGTGGTTGTCCAGAAATACCATTTCCTAGGTACATAGAAAGCTCACTCGCAGTTCCTCGATGCAAATGTAGAACACTACTCATCTGTAGGCTTCGCGTGCCCTCTCTGTCACAAATAAAGACAGAGAAAAACGCTACAGTATTTTACTGTGAAGCTGTATTCGTTACTAGCCCATTCTTTGCCCCGCGAACACTTACCTACTCAAGAGGAAATTGTATTCATCATGAAGGGTCTTTACCCTTCAATTTAAAAAATTCGGCAGATGCCACGCCTTGTGGGAATCGGTTTCATGCGAAGCAGTCAGCCAGTAGTTGTATGTTGCATTTTTTAGCTTTCAGCCAAGCGTTACGAGGTGGATCAGTCTTTTTTTTCTTTTTTTCAAATGGAGGAGCTGTGTGCACATCGTGGGCTTACCAGACACGCCGACTACATTGACGTTTAAACGGTAACCTATGGTGCGGCATAGTATCAGCTTTCGCGTTAGAGCACAGACGCCTGTCTTACCCAAACGATGTGCATGCTACGGTGCAATGATGTGAATATGATACGCCACTTTCGTTAGCGTGTTCTTCGGGTCGAGCAACGCTTGGATATACGAGTAGCTTGCTGAGTCATAGGAATACAAATGTAATGTTTATTAGACTGCTATAAAAGCGGAGCCAATACTGGAACCACAATTGACGTTCACCCGACATGACGCCTGTATTATAGCAGTACATATTTAGTGCTTATTGCTTTGTTATAAAATCAAATCGCCAGCACTACAATAATTGGCGTTGTACCGATATTACGCCTGCATAGGGTCTTTTTCAAAAGCAGTTTCTAGACCTGGTGCGGTTCTGTAGTACAATACCTGACTGCCACACAGAATGCTTGGGTCCGATTCCTGCTGGGATACTAATTTGTATTCTTTGCATTCGTCGGGTCAACGCGGCCGGTGTCGCTTTTTTTTAACGCTTTCGCACTTAAACTACTAATGTCTGTTCTCGCCGTTCCTTGGTATATATAAACTCAGTTGCCTGTGACGCATACCCGTATATAACGGCCCGAGATAGATAGATAGATAGATAGATAGATAGATAGATAGATAGATAGATAGATAGATAGATAGATAGATAGATAGATAGATAGATAGATAGATAGATAGATAGATAGATAGATAGATAGATAGATAGATAGATAGATAGATAGATAGATAGATAGATAGATAGATAGATAGATAGATAGATAGATAGATAGATAGATAGATAGATAGATAGATAGATAGATAGATAGATAGATAGATAGATAGATAGATAGATAGATAGATAGATAGATAGATAGATACCTGCAAGGTACCCGCTTCGTCAAAAATGATAATGATAATTTTTGTGAACTAGCGAAGCACCAACTATGTCAATATACGTCATTCAGCAGATAAGCGAGGTACAATGTACACATATGTAAGGCATTATGTGCACTTTCTTGACGTTGTGGCTGATGACATAGAAGATATTCAGGAAAACTCTTGAAGGTAAAGCTCAAGCGTCCCCCAAGCTTTTTACAGCGACAGCTGTTATGAGATCATTTCACCGGCCGTTTTTGGCGCCGTAGTTGTCCGCCACCGCGGCCGCCGCCGCCGGTGTCCGTAACCAGTATCGCTCGAAATAAGAAAAAAAGGAAATAATAAAAAAATTCCAGGATGGAAGGAGGTTCGAGCCTGGGCGCTCTGCGTGGGAGCCCAGTATTCAACCTCTGAGCCATGCGTCTGATTGAAACTGCTTTGCAAAAAGGTCCTGTACTGGCTTCATGTCGGGAAGGAACCACATTAGCATATGCAATATAGCGTGGTAGAAGAGTAAAATAAGCACCAAGCGTCGCACAGCGCGAATTCTGTAACCAGGCGTCACACAATGCGAATTGCTCAACGAGTAGGCTGTTGAATGCTTCCAACCCATTACAAAGATCTCTGCCATAATTCTTCATCGTCATCAGGCACAGCCTCAAGAAAGTGCGCATAATGCCTTACATGCGTTTAGCAGGTACCACGGCTCTCCGTAGAATGGCGAAAAATGGCACAGTGCCTGCTGCCCTACTTCTCAAAAATTATAATGATTTATAGCGTAGTGGGTTCCTCGCAAGTGCCCTTGTATTGGTTGCCAAGGAAGCCCATAAGCGCATGATCCATTTCCTCGGGGTCTCCGTAAAATTACAATGATTTAGAGCGTAGTGGGTTCGTCGCAAGTGCATTTGTATTGGTTGCCAAGGAAGCCCATAAGCGCATGATCTATTTTCTTGGGGTCTCAGTAAAGTTTTTCGCCCCCCCCCCCCGTCTCTCTCCCACGTCAACGTATGCTATACAGCATCACGGGGAGGGAAATAGCGACCGGGCGTCACCCAGTGCAAATTACATAACTGGTGGGCCGTTTAAAATTTCCAACCCATTACAAAGGGCTGAGCCATAATTCTTCATCATCATCAGTCGTCGCGTCAACAAAGTGCACATAATGCCTTACAGACGTGTAGCTGGTGCCTCGCTTCTCCGCAGAATGACAAATATTGGCTTAGAAGGTGCTTCCCAACTTCACAAAAATTGTGATTTATGGCGTAGTGGGTACCTTTCTAGTGTACTTTTATCCTAGCCCCAAGAGAGCTTACAGCGTGCTCTAGAAACGCCGCTCTTCCAGCTTTCGCTGTGACTGTGCTGCGGTTTCAGCGCAGGCCTGGTGTTTTTTGGAAGAATGAAATGAACAGGGGAAAGAAAGAGAGAGACCAATGGCAGGAATGGTAACCAGTCCAGAAAAACTGCTAAAACTGCTGCTTCAGCGAGTTGGTTCGTGATTAAGATAGATTTACCAGCGCAAAAAGACGAAACCCTTAAGAAGGAACACACACACACAGCGCTGACGTAAGGGATAGGGGAGATTGAAAGTTAAATATAGAGAGGGAGCACGCACATACAAAGTCCCACTACTCAGCCACAATATCGCTATTGGTCTATAACCGAAATTTCAAGAATTTTGGCAATGCCTTCGGTACCTCTCAATAAGACGATAGACTCTTTTCAGGAAGGATTCCACTTATTTGAACCGATAACCTGTTTCCACTAAATAAAAAGTTAATCGAATGACGTTATAAACTGTCCTAATTCACGTGTTCTAGCCATCTTAAGATGCCTGCTGCTACACAAAAAATTAATTACGATTGCAGCTAGCAAATATTCCTTCTGTTTTATTTTTGACGATTTTGGGACACATTTATAGAAACACTGTATACTGCTCGCCCATAACAAGGCTAGCCAATATTTAATCTCGTGACAGTTGACCTTTGTACTCTTGCTGTTAAAGTGGTGACAAGGGGAAATGCGTGACAGAATTCTCTTCTTTGCATAAAGCAATCCTTAAACATAGCTCGCGGCAAAGAAAAGCTCCTATAGAATATATACGATTGTTGACATCGCTTTCATATATGTGCAGCGCTTTCCAGGCTCAGTTCGTGGACCTGCAACTGCTTCTCAAGTTCACCGTGGCGTTAGTCGAGGTGATGGGCTTCCCTGGGGACCGGCCAAACTTGCTCACGCTCCAGCTCGTATCAGGCGGCGTCAATCTGACCGCTGTCAGCCCCGACAGACCACCGGGTACGTATACAAGCAGTCTATCGATATAAAGTCATCAAATAGTTGAGTTAGTAGGTGCTTATAATGAAATGAATGTCATTAATTTAACGCAATAATCTTTACGGGTCAGTGCCCTGCGGTTGTGCAATGCTTAAGGTGCTCGTCTGGTGACCCAAAGGTCGTGGGTTCGACCCCGGCCGCGGCGGTCGCATTTCGATTGAGGCGAAATTTTGGAGACCCGTGTACTGTGTTATGTGAGCGTACGTTAAAGAAGCCCAGATTGTCGAAATTTTCTGAGCCCTTCACTAACGTATGCCTCATAATGATATCGTGGTTTTCGCACGGAAAACCCCAGGTATTATTATTATTCACGTGCCTCCCGTAGCAGCACCCCTTTGTGTTCCTCAGAAGGAGAACCGTTTTCCCACTGCAGTGCAATGCGGAATGCTCGCGCTCTTGTTAAACAATTTATTTGCAAAAAGAAAAAAAAAAGGAAATAAGAAGTATGTAATGTTTAATTGGTTTGTTTAGACTTATGTTTTATTTATACGCTACATTATTGTAGTCAATTACTACATACATTATTGCAGTCAATGAGCTCAATTACTTTAATCGTAGGACATTCTTTACACAAGAGATGAGGACAGACAATACGTGAACGGCCGAAATTCCCCACTTCCAAATTATTTGCTTATTCCAGCAAGTGTTACGTGTTACTAAATATACAAAGTGGGCGAGCTCGGAAGACGTATCTGCATCGAAGGAATTGTGCGGATGGCACCAGTTAAGATATGTTCAGTCCTTATGTATGCGCAGGGGTGTAGCCAGGGGGGGGATTGGGGGGGTTCAAACCCCCCCCCCCCGAATTTTTTCAGTTTTGCGTGCGTATATATACACGCACACATACAAACGCACGCACGAACATACATAAAGTATAGTTGAACCCCCCCCCCCCCCCCCCGAAAAACCTTTCTGGCTACGCCCCTGGTATGCGACAATGTAGATGGGCGTTCAAGTTACACCATTGTTTCCTTAAAGAGTGAATGAGCAAAATCATCTGGTAGTTACTTCCACAGCTTTACGATTGTCTGTGTGCTAAACGGCGCCAGTATAGACTGATGGCAGTATGTCATTGTTTAACGTACCTGAATCACACTCACATGGTACAGGTAAATCGGTAGATTACCCAACGTTGTACCTCTCTCATTGGTTAGTGTTGCCACTAAGACAGAATTATAAAAGTGTGCAACTCGGGAAGGAGTAAATTGCGTTGCAATATCGTTATGAAGGCGAAAGTCTCAAATGCCTCATCAAACGCTAAAATTGACCTTCGGGTTCGGCGGCGTCGGCGTCAGCACGAGCGTTTCCAAAAACCTTAGCGTGATTCCATCACCTTATGACGTCACTATCACGCCACATAACGTGAAGTCGCATTATGATATCATCACACGACATCGTCGCTTGGTCAAAGGATGGCCGATCCCGGAGGCATTGCAAATCCTCGTAAGGTGCTCAAAGCTTCCAATGCCTCCAGTCCAGGAGGCCGCGCACAAACACTTTGGTTGCAGCAAGCTGTCGACTGGGGCGGGGCGCTGCACAGTGGGGGAATCGATACAATCTATTCAGAAGCAAAAGAAGATAGCTTTCACCCTCGAGTCACTTAGGCAAACGCACGAGGGACCGTGGGACTTCTTTTAATCGCTATGTCATACCATATTGATAGTTATCAAAAGAGGCGTATAAAGTTATGTGTTCAAAGACCTGCAATCTAATCATAAAGAGCACCAATATTTTTTCTCTTTTTCGGGTTTCTTTTTATTGACATAATGTGAAAGGAGATGCTAGCGCACAAATAAGGCACCGGCTATATTGTCACGTGGTCGTGACGTCGACGAAGACAGCAGTCGGCGTTTGCAGGATGAAACTGTTTATTTGGCCGAACTTGTGGCCGGAAAATGAGAACTAGAGCTACAGCAATACACGCTGTACAATGATAGCGGCGAACAGGGCGTCGTCCGTCGATCAACTGACAAGCGGTCAATCACGTCGGCTTTTATACAGGCGGTATCGAACTTTCCAGCAATATCGCTGGTGGCGGCGTTATCTCTAGACAAAGCTGGAACATTCGCGTGCGGGGCGCAATCTTAACAGAACGATCTACTATAGACGTGAAGCTTCTCGAACAATGCTTCGCGGACAGCGTCGAGCGTTGATAACCGTCCCTGCCGGTCAAACCCGAATACATCAAAACAAGACAAGAAGTGGGCGTGGCATTGCCCCCCTCTGAAAAAGCATCGTCCCGATGCTTGTGAAAGAACATAGGAGAGAGAAAAAAAACAAGTGCATACAAAAATAAATTACAATAACAAAGGAAGAAAAATATAGTCCCCAGGTTCGCTAACGCGCAAAAAACGGCTTAAGGCGCACGACATGGACGACTTCAGGTCGTGCGCGGCGTCGCTGGGAGTTCGTAATGCCGTCCGGGATCACCTCGTAGTCAAGAGCACCGAGGCGTCGAAGAACCTTGTATGGCCCGAAGTATCGCCGAAGGAGTTTTTCGCTAAGCCCACGTCGGCGTATCGGCGTCCAGACCCAAACACGGTCGCCGGGCTGGTATTCCGCGAAGCGTCGTCGAAGATTGTAGCGACGGCTGTCGGTGTGCTGCTGGGTCTTGATGCGCAGGCGGGCGAGCTGTCGAGCTTCTTCGGCACGTTGTAAGTAAGCGGCGGCATCGAGGTTTTCTTCGTCGGTGACGTTGGGTAGCATGGCGTCGAGCGTCGTCGCCGGGCTCCTTCCGTAGACCAACTTGTACGGCGTCATCTGCGTCGTTTCTTGGACGGCCGTGTTGTATGCGAAGGTCACATACGGAAGGATGGCATCCCACGTCTTGTGTTCGACGTCGACATACATGGCCAACATGTCGGCGATGGTCTTGTTTAGCCGCTCGGTCAGGCCATTTGTCTGTGGGTGGTACGCTGTGGTCCGGCGGTGGCTTGTTTGGCTGTATCTCAGTATTGCCTGAGTTAGGTCAGCAGTAAACGCCGTACCTCTGTCGGTGATGAGAACTTCTGGGGCGCCATGACGCAGGACGATGTTCTCAACGAAGAACTTCGCTACCTCGGCGGCACTGCCTCTAGGCAGGGCCCTCGTCTCGGCGTAGCGGGTGAGGTAGTCTGTAGCTACGACGATCCATTTGTTTCCGGTATTGGACGTCGGGAACGGCCCCAGTAAGTCCATCCCGATTTGCTGGAACGGCCGTCGAGGTGGCTCGATAGGCTGCAGAAGTCCGGCTGGCCTAGTGGGCGGTGTCTTGCGTCGCTGACAGTCCCGGCAGGTCTTCACGTAACGAGTGACGTCGGCGGAAAGGCGCGGCCAGTAGTACTTCTCCTGTATTCTTGCTAGCGTGCGAGAAACACCCAGGTGTCCAGCCGTCGGGTCGTCGTGCAGAGCCTGGAGGACCTCGGCCGCAATGTCGAGGGTACCACGAGAAGGCAATCGGCTCGAAGCGGTGAGAAGTTCTTCTTTAGGAGAACACCGTTGCGCAAGAAAAATGACGCCAGTCCCCGCGTGAATACCTTCGGAACAACGGTGGTCCTGCCCTCGAGGTATTCCACAAGGCCCCTGAGTTCTGGATCCGTTCGCTGTCGTTCGGCGAAGTCGTCGGCACTTATGATTCCCAAGAAGGAGTCGTCCTCCTTGTCGTCCTGCGGCGGTGGGTCGACGGGGGCGCGAGACAGGCAGTCAGCGTCGGAGTGTTTCCTTCCGGACTTGTAAACGACGGTAATGTCGAATTCTTGAAGTCGTAGGCTCCACCGTGCGAGGCGACCTGAAGGGTCCTTCAAGTTAGCTAGCCAACACAATGCGTGGTGGTCGCTCACAACTTTGAAGGGCCTGCCGTAGAGGTAGGGGCGAAACTTGGATGCAGCCCAGATGATCGCTAGGCACTCCTTTTCTGTTGTGGAATAGTTCGTTTCTGCCTTTGATAGCGACCGGCTAGCATAACTGATGACCCTTTCCTGCCCGTCAGTCTTCTGCACAAGGACGGCGCCGAGTCCTACGCTGCTTGCGTCGGTGTGGATTTCCGTATCGGCGTATTCGTCGAAATGTGCTAGTATAGGAGGCATCTGAAGGCGTCGTTTCAGTTCTTCAAATGCTTCGATTTGCGCCGTTTCCCACTTGAATGGCACGTCGGTCTTCGTGAGGTGAGTTAGCGGTTCGGCGATTCGTGAAAATTCCTTGACAAAGCGCCTGTAGTAGGCGCACAAGCCGAGAAAACGGCGCACGGCTTTCGTGTCGGTGGGGGGCGGGAAGGCAGCGATGGCAGCTGTTTTCCGCGGGTCTGGGCGAACACCACCCTTGCTGATCACGTGACCCAAAAACAGCAGCTCCTCGTATGCAAAGCGGCACTTTTCAGGCTTCAAGGTGAGGCCAGAAGTCTTGATTGCTTGTAGTACAGTGTCAAGGCGCCGGAGGTGTTCGTCGAAGCTTGAGGCAAACACAATGACGTCGTCCAAGTACACAAGGCAAGTCTGCCACTTCAGTCCAGCCAGCACGGTGTCCATAACGCGCTGGAACGTCGCAGGTGCCGAGCAAAGACCAAAGGGCATAACCTTGAACTCGAAGAGGCCGTCTGGTGTTATAAAGGCAGTCTTCTCTCGGTCTCTCTCGTCGACTTCGATTTGCCAATAGCCGGTCTTGAGGTCCATCGACGAAAAGTACCTCGCGTTGTAGAGTCGATCCAGGGTGTCGTCTATCCGTGGGAGAGGGTAGACGTCCTTCTTCGTGATTTTGTTCAGGCGGCGATAATCGACGCAGAAGCGTAGGGTTCCGTCTTTCTTCTTCACTAACACCACGGGTGACGCCCATGGACTCTTCGACGGCTGGATGATGTCGTCGCGTAGCATTTCGTCGACTTGTTTCTTTATGGATTCGCGTTCTCGCGTTGAAACTCTGTACGGGCTCTGCCGGAGTGGCCTGGCATTTTCCTCTGTTATGATGCGATGTTTTGCGACTGGGGTCTGGCGGATTCTTGACGATGACGAAAAGCAGTCCCTGTATTTCAAGAGCAGGGTTTTGAGCTGTTCCTGTTTATGCTTCGGAAGGCTAGGATTAACGTCGAAAACTGGTTGAGAAGCTTGGTTCGTCGGTGTTGGCTCGGAAGAATCGGCGATGGCGAAAGCCATCGACGTAGCCGTGATTTCTTCGATGTAGGCGACTGTCGTGCCTTTGTTTACGTGCTTATACTCGTTGCTAAAATTTGTGAGCATCACTGTTGCTTTGCCTCCCCGCAACTCTGCTATTCCTCTTGCGACGCAAATCTCGCGGTTAATCAACTGGTGCTGGTCGCCTTCAATGACGCCTTCCAGGTCTGCTACTTTCTGAGAGCCGACGGAAATGATGACGCTGGAGCGAGGGGGAATGGTGACTTGGTCTTCCAAGCACATTCAAGGCATGCTTCCCTGGCGGCGTGTACCGCGGTAATGCTTTTTCTGTAGATAGTGTTATCGACTTCGATCTGAGGTCGATGACTGCACCATGAAGGCCTAAGAAGTCCATACCAAGGATGACATCTCGGGAGCAATGCTGAAGGACTACGAAGCTTGCGGGATAAATCCGGTTGTTGATGGAGACCCTCGCTGTGCAGATTCCTGCCGGCGTTACTAGGTGACCTCCCGCTGTGCGGATTTCGGGGCCTTCCCAGGCGGTCTTGACTTTCTTCAGCTTCGTCGCGAACGGTCCACTGATGACGGAATAGTCGGCTCCAGTATCGACGAGAGCGGTGACGTTGTGGCCTGTCGATGAGAACGTCGAGGTCACTCGTTCGTCGCCTACCGTTTCGATTTGGTCGCGGCGTCGGATCACGGCTACGTCGGTTTGTCCCGCTGCTTCGTCGTTGTGTCGTCAGGTCTTCTTCGGGCCGTGAAGTTTCGACGTCAGGGCTTCGTTCGGCTTGCGGCGTGTTCTTTAGATGTCGTTGCGGCGTTGTCGTCGGCGGCGGAGGATCTTCGGTATTTCGTCGTACAGCAACCGCACCTCCATCGGTTGCTGCCCTTAGTTTTCCGGATACGGGCTGGGTGACCGGCCTCGCGTTGGGCCAGTGTATGGTCGGCGTTGGGGGGAGACGTAGCGGCCTGGCGACGGCGAACGGGAAGGTTGTCGGGGCGTCCATTGCGTTCCCGCGAGGTAGTCGGCGATGTCGTGTGGTCTTTCCCCTCGCTGTGGACGCGGCGCGTCGATGGCGAACCCACGCAGTCCCATCTGTCGGTACTGGCAGCGGCGGTAAGTGTGGCCAGCTTCCCCGCAATGGTAGCAGAGTGGGCGGTGGTCGGGGGTGCGCCAAACGTCGGTCTTTCTCGGCGTGTATAGCTGGCCGGCTGGCGGGCGGTATGACGTCGGTGGCGGCGGCGGTGGCGCCTGGCGGCGGAACTGCTGGGGTGGCGCGGTGTCTTGACGTGGGCGAGGAGGGGGGGCGTTGCGTCGAGCTGCAGCGGCATAGCTCACTGCTTGCGGCTGTGGCTGCGCTGACTCGGGGGTGCCCAGAGACTGCTGTATTTCCTCTCGGACGATATCAGCGATCGAGGCAACTTCAGGCTGTGGTAAGGGTAAAAGCTTGCGCAGTTCTTCCCGCACGATCGCTCGGATCGTTTCACGCAGGTCGTCGGAGCCGACGGCATGAACAGCTGGGCTGTCTTGAATCGATCGGCGATTGTACTGGCGGTTGCGCATTTCCAGGGTCTTCTCAATCGTCGTTGCCTCTGAGATGAATTCTTGGACTGTCGAGGGTGGGTTCCGCATCAGCCCTGCGAAGAGCTCTTGCTTTACCCCTCGCATGAGCAACCTGACTTTCTTGTCCTCGGGCATGGCTGGGTCAGCGTGGCGGAACAGTCTGGTCATTTCCTCTCCAAAGATGGCAACACTTTCATTTGGAAGTTGGACCCGCGTCTCTAGCAAGGCTGCGGCCCTTTCTTTTCTGACGACGCTTGCAAACGTCTGCAGAAAAGCGCTTCGAAAGGCGTCCCAAGTTCGAAGAGTGGACTCCCGATTCTCGAACCAGGTCCTTGCTGCGTCTTCGAGGTAAAAGTAAACGTGACGCATCTTGTCCTCGGAGTCCCAGTTGTTGAATGTTGAGACCCTTTCGAAAGTCTCGAGCCAGGTGTCCGGGTCTTCGAATGACGACCCGCGGAAGGTTGGCGGCTCCTTGGGCTGCCGGAGTAGGATCGGCGCTGGCTGCACGGGGTCGGTCATCGTCGCTGCGGTGGGTGTTGGGACCTTGGGCTGCCTGGTTTGTTCGGGAAGGAGCCCGTGCTCTGGCTGCAGTCCCTTCTGCCTGCGGCTTGTTCGACGATCCGGGTATTCTTTGCTGTCGTCCTCCTCGCGGCTTGGACTTGGGTCAGCGCTTCGCGGGGGCGTCCGGATCATGGAAGAAGCAGCACCTCCACCAGATGTCACGTGGTCGTGACGTCGACGAAGACAGCAGTCGGCGTTTGCAGGATGAAACTGTTTATTTGGCCGAACTTGTGGCCGGAAAATGAGAACTAGAGCTACAGCAATACACGCTGTACAATGATAGCGGCGAACAGGGCGTCGTCCGTCGATCAACTGACAAGCGGTCAATCACGTCGGCTTTTATACAGGCGGTATCGAACTTTCCAGCAATATCGCTGGTGGCGGCGTTATCTCTAGACAAAGCTGGAACATTCGCGTGCGGGGCGCAATCTTAACAGAACGATCTACTATAGACGTGAAGCTTCTCGAACAATGCTTCGCGGACAGCGTCGAGCGTTGATAACCGTCCCTGCCGGTCAAACCCGAATACATCAAAACAAGACAAGAAGTGGGCGTGGCATTATCTTAACCCTTGAGTGGAGATCGAGCATACAGCATAGGAATAACATACAAACTGCAGTACAAGTACAATTTCTGACGACAACAGGACTTTTGCGATGCCGTGTCTAACATTAGGTCTTCGTACTTTTTGCGCAGCTTGATGCAAAAATTATGGAGATAAATTCTTAGTAGCGCAATACAAACAGTACGTTGAGCACTCTGTCCGTCGAGAGGTCGTATTCATGGAAATTTAAGAATGGCGACGGTTGCATGCATGCCCATACGGCATTTGTCGCAATTCTTTTCACGTATACGGAACATCGTTGTGAAGATGTCTTCGTGAAGACTCTTGTACCACGCGTGGTGTTGCCTTACCACCGGGATCGGCCCCTCGTTGACCAAGAGACAATGCAATGATGACGTCGCCAAACAACGTCATAACATGACGTCATTCTATAGCAAATTTCCGGGATCTGCGATGCTATTATGACCTCCCGTGATGACGCTACCAACAAGCCACTCGCTCTCCACACTCCTGCAGCTCGCAGTATGGGCACAAGGTTTTTGCAGCGGAGCTGTTAATGGCTGGTCTGCGGTAGGATATTTCAGCTCATTACAGGTCATGTGGGTGTAACTTTTTTTTTCAATAACACAGTCAGTATATGAACGCGCAAACATAAAAGGGCTCGTGAACTGCATTGTTGGCTATCCGTTGATTTTCTGCGCAGAAAACCAACAAATAGCCGACAATACCTAGATTACACTAGTCATCTCCCGCGGTACTGGAAACAAGGGATATTTATCGGGCAGGAGAGGCGTATAAGAAGGATCAGTAACGACGACGGTGACTGCGTTACCTAAATAAGCTAAAGGAAATATTAGTTGAAAGAAATTACCCGCTCTAAACAATGTTTACAACGAAGCATGTCAATTAGATAGGAAATGTACATACACTAGCAAGAAGAGGCCCCGTAGCACAACCCAACCAGCCACTGGTATTTATAACAAAACTGAAATGCGCTCCCAAACATAAATAATATCATCCGCAAGCATTATCCAATATTAGCAAGAACGAGCTCTTTAGCAGAGTGTTTCCCGAAATACCGAAGGTCGTGTATCGCCGCAGTAGGAATTTTAAGGACATGCTAGTGCATGAAAAAGTAAACTCTCATTATACTCCCCACATAATACCTTATTCTCGTCCAAGATGTAAGATTTGCAAACGCCTTCAAGATGACGGCACAGTTAAAAGAACCTGAAGTGATTACGTCCATTATATAAAATCTAGTTTTACGTTTTACCTGCACTATTTCAAACGTCATATACATGATTGAACGTCCATACTGTCATAAACGATACATTGGCGAAACAGGGCAGCCTGTTAATGTTAGATTAAACGTGCATCGCGCGGACACGGCGAAGAAATAAACGAAAGCAGTGGCACAGCATTTTAATGTAGCAGGTCACAACTTCGACGATCTCAAACTTTGCATCCGCTCCGCGAGAGACAGGAAATATACAGAGGCATACCTTATTCACAAGTTCAATACACTCCAGCCAGCAGGCATTAGCGTTTATAAAGGGGCTCTTGCATCCATCTGATATGGTACATACACAACGACAACGAATAGAGTTAAGCCCTTCTGGGAATTTCTAACCTAACATTGTCATGTGGTGCTTCCCTCTAACAACCACACTTCAGTGAAATGACTACCCCCCCCCCCTTGTCCCCGCCCCCCGCTTTCACTTTCTCTATTTCTCACGGAATGCTTCTTTCCTTTTAACTCACCCAATTCGTCACGGCGGCCTCTCCTTCTCCCCCACCCCCGCTCCGCACTTCCCCTCTGATACGCCTTTGTTTTCATTGCAGGAGAACCGCTAAGTAGTTACAGCCTTAAAGAAGACAAGTCCGCTTGTAGAAACGTCGGCGCCAGCAGGTTTCCGAATTTTCGTCATTGCAGATAAATAGATGTTCAGTTACAATATGATTATGAATAATTACTATAACACGCATAAACCAACGTATTATGACATGTTTTTTGTTACATTACAAGATCGAGTGCGTTGGAATGATGTGTCAATTTGACGCACTTGCTTCTTAGGTGGCGTCTGAAAGGGTTAAGCTTGCTCCAAGCATTTTTTTTTTTGTACTAATTCACCCTGCAGCGCACGGAAGACGTCATGCGACTTCATAAATAGCGTACTTTGTAGGCCAAGTACATCTACACCAACGCGTGGGGGCACTTCTATGCACGTTATTCAGGAGACGGCCACCCACAGCTGATGTGTCATTATAGCTGCGGCTGAATTTGGGTACCGATGCGAGTTCTGATTGCAGCTGGGTGCAGTTCCAAACCGTGCGTGCGTTATTGGGCCGGGAACATATGCTTTCGTGGATCCCTCAAATATTTTATCTTTCTCTCACATCTCCAAGAAAAAAAAAAACATCACGCAGGGGCAACTGTAAACATTCATTAGGAAGGCGGCGCTTTTAAAGAGGACGTGAATGTCATCTTGGGCAAAGCAGCGGTTTTCGAGAAGCGGCGGACTTACTTCCTACGCCACGTGCGGGAGCAAATTTTAGCTGCTGTGCAGCAGTGCATTTCCGCCATTAGGCACCGCGTGTCAAGGGCTCTGGCATCGAGATGACGCCGAGGCCTAAAATAACCGCTCTACCGCGATGTGCACTTCACTGGTGCATAGAACATGGACCTTGGATGTGGTTGGGAGGCTGTTTTCGATGTGATTTTATATAAGAAATATTTCTCAGCCGCTACTCACGGTGGCGTTATTTTTAAATGGTAGGCTTCAGGCTGAACGCACGGGACCTAACGGTACCGAGTCTTTTAAGTTTACTGAGACGAAGCAAAAATAGTGCTTGTGGCGACATCTGATGCAGGTTAGTGACACTAAAAACACGGTGTGCCTTTTTTTTTTTTTTTGAGTGGTACTTCATGGCAGGCGGTGAAACGTGAAGCGCCAGGACAGTGCTTCAGTGCACAGTCTTGATAAAAGGAACACAAAGAACCGTACCACCGATGACACGGAACAGCAAAGAATCTATCCGACAACACAGCACCAATACAACATATCGTTGCTACTCTTTATGCCAATTGGCTGTTGATGGTTCTCTTGTGAACTCATATATAAAAATAATTGTTGGGGTTAACGTCCTAAAACCACGATATGATTATGACGGACGCCGTACTGGAGGGCGCCGGAAATGTCGACCACCTGCGGTTCATTAAAGGGACCGACAACTGCCCAGAACATGAAATGAGATGACTCCACTGATGGAAAGATTGTCCGTCGTATTGGCTCAACCAACCCTGTTTTTTTTTTCGTGAGGGGTCGATTAATGTTCTTATTTCTTAATTGAAATTTGCGAAAAATGACCTGTGGCACCTGTGGCTGCAAGAACATGAACAATCCGATGTGCCCGGCCACGTGTGCGTTGACTGCTCTACGCGGTCGACCATTTTTTTTTTTTTGTTAGTGTTGAAATATTGTTAGTTTCCTTATATTAAGAGGTATTGCTCCATAAAAACGTACATATAGGCCTGCATTAGTAGTATGCATTAAAGTGTGCTGCCTTCGCGTGACGTAATAATCCCATGCTCGTCAGCGCATTTTGAGCAACTTTTCAGCGTGCTCAAGCAACCGTGCACGCAGTTTCCACTTCGCTAAGATTTTGGGGCGACATAGTTTTGCTACCTATACAGTGACGTTTTCGATGGCTTGGCTTGGGGCGTGCATCAGAGAGTAAGGACGCCGGGACAAGCCACCCATCACATAGGCGCAGGCAACCTTGGGCGCATGCGCACACAATGCGGTACAAATGCAGGGAAGGTGTATAATGCCACTTCAACTCATAGTAAGAGCTTGTTATTTTTGAAAAATAGTTGAAAAGCTCTAAATAAAGGTGGTTAAGCATAGTTACAGAAACTCCTACGAAAGCAGAACAACGATAGCTTTCACAAATCGCGAGAAGAGCTGGCGGCATCGCTCTCAATTCTCAGCGTTGCTGGAGGAAAGGTACGTCCGTGTTTAGAGCCTTTCAGATCTAAAACTACCGCTTGTATTATCACTACGTGCTTTTGGGATTAACTACTGCAACTACAAACACTGCGAAGGGTGAACTTTCTGTAGCGCCGTAAAAATATGAGTTGAGAAAAATCATTTGTCGGTCACTTTACCGTGCGTTGAAAACTACGCACACGGGCCTCAAGCATTTCGGCTCCATCCACTTGTGGCCGCCGCAGCTGGCATTCGATCCCGCGCCCTTCTTGTGACGTCGTGAAGACTGCTTTCATCCTAAATGTTAACGAATGCACAATAAAGTGAAGCGCGAAATCAGTTTACACTGATAGTTTATTCTACTGTACATCTATTGCACTTCAATTAACGTGAAGCGCGAAATCAGTTTACACTGATAGTTTATTCTACTGTACATCTATTGCACTTCAACTGACGACCGAATTTCTAATATTAATAAAAGAAAAATGAAGGTCAAAATTTCCGTTTCTCATTTATTCCCCAGCGCGTGAATTTGAGTGTCGCGTTAAGCACTTCAGTCCTTTTAGAGCGCAGCTTTTAGGCGCGCGTTCCTGGGTTGAGCGTTGTCTCGTCTGGGCCTCACGTAGGGTTCGAACCTCCTTGGTTGTCCCTCGCCGTAACCGAGCTAACGAGTGCAGCGAAATATCTGTCTCGTGTGCCTCGAGCCACACGATGCTCTTCTTTTGCCCTGGACTCGCAGTTCGCAGGATCGAATCTAGGCCGTGGCGGCTGCATTTTGATAGAGGAAAATGCTAGCGGCCTGTCAGCTTCGATTTAGCTGTGCACACGTTAAAGAACCACTGGAGGTCCAAATTTCCGGAGCCCTTCA
This sequence comes from Rhipicephalus sanguineus, assembly GCF_013339695.2. Classification (NCBI taxonomy): domain Eukaryota; kingdom Metazoa; phylum Arthropoda; class Arachnida; order Ixodida; family Ixodidae; genus Rhipicephalus; species Rhipicephalus sanguineus. The sequence goes on along the minus strand of NC_051182.1, from coordinate 76,818,358 downwards.
CTATACGGTGTCCCTCATAATTATATCGTGGTTTTGGGACCTTAAACACCAACAGATATTAGTAACATTTTCGCGACGTTCGACGCCGAAACTGGACATAAAGAAAGCAAACAATAATAAAAAAGCAACAAGAAATAAATAAAAAATACAAAGTACAAAATAAATAAATAATACACAAAACTGTTGCAACTGTAGTACGCGCTTCCGAACCAGAATGGTTCTCAAAAATAAATGAAAACAAGAAAAGCTAGAAAAAGAAAGAAATGTCTGAAAGTGTTCTTACATGCATGTATCTGTCATTTTTTTTTTTTTTGCCTCAATATATCACCATATGAAAACACGCGTAGAGCTGCGCTGACATGTCGCATTAAGGATTATCGTGATAGTCGGTATTTTTTTTTTTCTCGAGTCGTGTCGACATGGAGTTCTGAGAGCTTATCTAAAATTGAAATTTCAAATTTGTGGCTTCCTTATAAAAAGATGCTACACATTTCAAACTGCGAAGGATTAGGCAGGCCCACTATTCTAACACCGTGGGCAGGCTTTAAAGGGACACTAAAGAGAAACAATGAATTGGTTTAGATTGATAAAGTGTGCTCAGAGAACTCTTGTGTAGTTTATTTCAGCACCATAGGTTTATTATATAGGAGAAAACAAAGTTCGAAGTTTCATTTTTAAATTTCGCGCCGAACTTTGTAATTCATGACGTCAAAGATTTCAGAGAGCACTTAACGTATTTTAGCACCACTGGCTCGTCGAAATTTCCGCAAACTCGTTATGTGAAGTCTCTGGCCCCCTCAGAGGACAATGTACTTCGATTTAACCGATTAGGAACTACGTAGGCCAAAGCAGGCGCCGTCAAAAATATGTGACGTCATGGCAAATGGTGCGGGAACTCCAAGGCGGCGTCGCCAACTGTATTTCCTTTTTGCGCGATTTCTCGCTTGTTAAGCATCTTCTCGCAGCAAGCGTGGTGTTTTTGGTATTTTGGAAGTCTACTTTACTAATGCGAGAAAAATCGTATTGCTCTTTAGTGTCCCTTTAACAGAGGCTGTCAAAATGTTTTAGACGACGCCGAGGTGCTGTGAGAACTTAACTGTCATCCTCACGCCCATGTGTTCTTTCTTGTTTTTTTTTTTTTTGAGCACCAGGTTTACCGTGTGTCCACTTAATGTTTTTATTATTCTGAAATGGAACTTCCTTGGTGCGAATGAATCAAGTCTTCGCACAGTGTCCCTTTAATGCGCAAAAAATGCGACGTGAGGAGAATGTAATGCAGACACGACAGATGCTAACAAATCGGAATGTGTACGTCCATTCCGTGCTATTTTCCCTTGTCTTCATACGTTTTGCTTTTTAATACCAATGTGCAACACCACAAAACTCCCCGAACTTCGAGTTCATGTGACTGCGTTCTCACTTGGCATGTAACTACTTCGAAGCCACCCGTACGAGCGCGTTATTCTTTCCTGACGTTTCGCGTCTTTTCGGCAGAATCCATGACGCAAGCAGTCTGTTCACGTGACGTCATGAGGAAATTCGCTCTCGATTGGTCCATATGCGAGGGATATCAGTTGTGAATTGTCTCCTACCCTGCTTTGCCACGCAGTCGCACGCACGTTCTGCCTGTGGCTTGCACGACTATATATCGGTGCGCGATCAATTGATTTCACTACGTTTTGAGCCTTTTCGACTGCGCAAGCGGACATAACAGCGTCTAGCTGAAAAGCGTGAAAACCTCGACAGGCTCAGTGCTGACATTATCCATGTGTTTTTATGAAAAAAAAAAAAGGCGAGAAGATGGCGCCTGTAGGAAGGGTAGTCAAGAAGGCGAGAAGGAAACCACTCTTCCGTCTTTGAACTTGGAGTTGTTCAGGGGCCCTTTCGGCATGCGTTCGACTCTATTATGCCCAGTGTTCCACAGCATAACGCCATGATCACCGTGTCGCAGTGCGCGGTTGCCTAACTTGAGCGTCCACATTGCTCGACGCAGCTGTGGACGAAGAGGAGCTTCGTCAGATGATGGAGTCCGGACGTGCTGCTGTGCGGGCATCCACCGAGCACTTTCTGAACACCGAGTTTCGTGCTGCACTACAGAGAGCCGTGGCGCGAAAACCGATGCCCAAGCCCTGAAGAGGATTTACAAGAACATCAACGGCTTGGTGAAACGAATGAAATGAACTTCTACCTGTCATGAAAGGGGGCTGGGGCGCCCTTTATCTTTTTTTTCTATGTATGTGATGCCCGGCAGATATACGACCGAAATAAAAACGACAAATACACGCACAGACGGGTTATTCGAATCAGCTTAGCTTATTTGATAAAGGCTATAGCCATAATAAACCACTTTGCACACGTGGGACGTTATATGTAGTTTTCAGTGGAAGTGTAACATTTAGGAGACGAAGGATAATGCACGTCTACAAAAATCTCGTCGCCACTAGTGACGTAACACACAGCCTTTCAGCGTACGCATTCGTGTGAGGTCGTGAGTATGTGCATGTAAGGTTGTTTGCATGGCGAGATTGATTCATGTACTCATTTGTGCGCGAAGAAACACAGTATCGGGGCCGGCAGTAGCTTTCACAAAAGTTGGACCCGTTACTCATTTGGCTTGCTATACGCGGTTAAAAGTCAATAAAGGTGCGGCTTTTCGCAATCAAAGAACCCCCTTTCAGCCAACGGTGTCGCTGCGTCAAGGTGACGCCGCAGCCGACCGCTTTACGTATACAGGCTACGCTTGGACCCAAGCTTCTATGAGTGCTTGCGCGCCGTAATGTAGTTCCTCTGGAAGCCTTCATTTTTAACGAAGGTAATAATTTAGTTGAATTTTTTTTTCATTTCCATGTTTGAATACAACACGTGAAAGGTTGATTGTTAAGTGGAGTAGTGAATTGCTGCTTTATTGCTGACGGAGAATTTCTGATCCACCACCGGGGGATCGTTTGTCCTCTCGGGGAAAAGGTCACCGTGTCCACCGAGGAAGCGTGGGTGGTCGCATAGCGGTGCGGGGGGGGGGGGGGGGTCGCAACCACTCACTAATCCTTGACGTCGTTGTCACGTGATCCGCAATGCCCTCTGTCCCCCGCGGATTTCACGCCTGCGGAATACCCACTACATCGGTATTCACACGGGGGACAAAACCTCGGGAAATAAATGCGGAGCCTAGTGACGTCAGCTCGGGAGGAGAATACCCCACAAATGTCCCCCATTCACACGGACGAGGTGAACGGAGGGGAAGACCAGTGTTAGCAGACTACTATGGTGTTTAGAAAAAACAGCGCAAAACCACAGGACACAGAGAAAGGGAACGCACACAGCGCTGTGTGCGTTCCCTTCCTGTGTGTCCTGTGGTTTTGCACTGTTTTTTCTAATCATGTACAACCAACAAACCCAGCTCTCCACACTTTTGGAATACTCTGGTGTCTTTTGCCGCCCGTTTCACCAGCTGCTGACAACGAGCAGCAGAATGGACACCCGTTGCCGCTCTCTGCAGGAGCAAGTGCAACAATGCGGCCAAAGAAGAGCCCGCAATTCCGCTATCTTCCCCACCGGCGGGGGATCGTTTCTCCCGTCGGGGAAAAGGTCCCAGTGTCCTCCGAGGAGGTGCGGGGGAGGGGGTCGCACCCACTCACTAATCCGTGACGTCACGTTCACGTGATCCGGAATCCCCGCGCGTCCCCCGCGGATTTCTCCCTCGTGTGAATACCCCTTAAACGGTGTACTCACAGAGAGCATGCACAACTCAAGACTACAGCTTGTTTCTAGGCTACGCTAGAAACACGGACAGCAGCAGAGACGTCTCTTTTGTTGTCCGTGTTTTTAGCGCAGCCATGAAACAAGTTACAAGTTTGCACCAACTGGCCCAAATGAAAGCATTACTGCAAGAATACAGCCTTTCAACGAAGGCTCCCTGGGTGCCGCTTAATCACCTCTGTGATGTAAGCATGCGCGTGCCCCCTCAAAAAATGCACTCAGGAGGCAGTGACGTCGCCTGTTGTACGCCCGCACAACGTTGCAAGCGCTGCCATGTTGAATTCCAGCAGTGTCATTTGCTTTGTCGATAGTGTGGTGCAGGGCCGTGCCCAGGAATTTTTTTCGGGGGGTGTTTGTGTGTAGAAAGGCTAACTTTGGCAACTAGTGGTCGCTGTAATAGGCATGCAAGTATTTTAGTACCACCCGAAAAGTTACAGCATGAAAAAATTTCGGGGGGTGTCAGAACCCCGTCAACACCCGCTTAGTTACGGCCCTGGTGTGGTGCATTGCACTAATTGGGCTCCATCAACTATCGGTCGGCAAAAAAAAAATGGAGCTCACTCAGACTCACTCAAGAAATACATTTTGCTCTGAGGGCTCACTCGGCCTCAGACTCATCAAATTTTTCCTCACCCGGAGTCACTCGGACAGAGACTCACTGATTTTATTTTCCCAACCGGAATCACTCAGACTCACCAACATACTGCTCAGCTGGAGTCACTCAGACTCACGGCTTGACGTGAGTCTCAGTGTGTTGACTCATGAATCCGTGAGGGTAAAATTAGCTTTTTCGATCCTGACCCGAAGGTCGCGGGATCACATCCCGGCCGCGGCGGTTGGATTTTAGATGGAGGCGAAATTGTTTGAGGCCTGTGTACTTAGATTTAGGTACACGTTAAAGAACCCCAGGTGCTCGAAATTTCCGAAGCCCTCCACTACGGTGTCTCCCATAATCATATTGTGGTTTTGGGACGTTAAAACCCAGATATTATTATTATTATTATTATTATTATTATTATTATTATTATTATTATTATTATTATTATTATTATTATTATTATTATTATTATTATTATTAATATTATTATTATTATTATTATTAGGTTTTTCGATCGTGATGCCAATGCTCTTCAGAGTCAATATCTCATGTAATCGGGGCTCTACGATAGGCCTTTCGATCTTGTGCCTTGAAATACGTGTTATCAGTGGTTTCAATCCAGTAAGGACATTTTCACAAGATACGCGACTCACACGAGATATTTTATCAAGAACATCCCGTGAAAAAGTTTGCGGGAGAGGTTATGGCACCCCTTCCTACAACTCACGCCTTTGATGAAAGCGAATGAACGCTCGTCCGTTGACATATGTGTGAATAGATTTCCGTATAGACGTAAGCCGATAAATTACTGATAGCAATGCTGAAGATGAGTACATGAGACAATAGGTCGACAATAGGTGCAGCTCACTCACACTAAAAAAAATATATTTTGTGCTTAGGGCTCACTCGGACTAACACTCGTGAATATTTTTCTCAACCCGGCTCACTCGGACTCACACTCACTAAAATTTTCCTCAGCCGGACTCAGTCGGACTCAAACTCACCAAAATATTACTCACCCGGACTCACTCAGATTCACGGCCCGTTCTGGGTCTGAGTGAGACGACTCATGAGTGAGTTTGCCGACATATAGTTTGAACTTTCAAGAAAAGCCCTTCGCACGGTGATATGTGGTTCTTTAAAAAAATGTTTCTCTCCCGCTGATCTAACGAGCAACGCTCCTCTCTCTTCTTCTCTTCCACTTTTTTTTTTTCGGTGCTCATCTGCGAAACCGAAGCTAATCGCGAAAACTGTCGGCGGCGGCGCGCCGACGTCTCGGCTCACACCACTGCGAGTCACGTGGATATGGTGGCGCCATCTAGCACAAGTACCGGCAAACGCGTCTTCCTGCGCAGTGGCCTCTGAGACTTGCGGCGTGCAATCTTGGAGGCCATGTCCTGCGCCACGAATCACGGGCACGATCAATTGCCTAAATAGCCTTGACTATTTCCTAGAAAGCTGCTAAATAAGCATTAAGCACTGTCCGCGTGTTTCTCATTAGTCAGAAGGCCCGTGTTTGATTTATACTGCCAGTATTATTAATATTGAAGCGCAATTGTGTCATCCAATATATAAATAAGTGCAAATGCAGTAATGACAATGGCAGGGTAATGGCGGTGTTCTTGTGGTCGGCGCTCTTTCGGCCCAGCTTTTTCCTCTAGGGTCTGTTCTAACTCTATGATCTCGGAGGAGCGTTTCGGAGCCGGCGCGCATTCTACGAAAACACGCGCTGCAATGAGCATAAATTCGCTCGTAGCGTACACCTTCTGCTGTTGTAGATTGTTTTAAATGGAGAAGCAGCGTACAACGAGGATCTGACCATAGAAGCAGAGCCATAGAAGAAGCGCCACCTGCTTAGAAGAAGCGCCACCTGCAGAACATCTGACGTGAGCAGGTTTGGCGCGGCACAGCATTTTTAGTAGCACGAACGCTGATTGACACTGTTTGGTAATGATAATAATTGTTGGGTTTTTACGTTCCAAAAGCACGATATAATTATGAGGGACACCGCAGCGGAGGGCTCCGGAAATTTTGACCATCCGATGTTCTTTAACATGGATCAAAATCTAAGTACACGGGCCTCTATCATTTCGCACCCATCGATATGCGGCCTATCGCGGCCGGGATGTGATCCCGCTACCTTCGAGTCAGGAGTCGAGCACCATATCCACTAGGCCATAGGCGGGCGAGAGATGCTGTTTGTTATCTCGCAGTTAGCCTAAGGAATACACCAGAGCGCACGAATGCCGTAAACGTACATTAGGTTGAAGGGATGGGTTTGGCAACGGGTTGTATATTATAGTACGTACATTAAGGTATGCCATAAGCACGTATCGCCGTTATATAATTAGGAGAAATTGCTATAAACGAAATCACATCTCAGAGACCCATCGGATGGGGCTCGGTACGCTAAAGGGCCACTGACATGGGGCATATTGACGCACATCCTTAACCAAGTTCACAGAAGAACCGGTGCGAGTGCCACTCGCGGACCATTAAGTCTTGCACTAGGCTCGCTTACGGTTTGTTCGTGTGGGCGCTGTCACGTCGGCGGAACGCGGGCATTCGCCGCGCGTCCTCCCCCCCCCCCCCCCCGCTTTCTTTTTTTGTAACGAAAAGCGCATTATGTGTCGGAACTTTAGACGTCACCTATAAGCTTGAATTAAAAAAAATGGTGTCGCACTAATTCAACGTATAATATATGTAACACGCAAATTTAATCGTAGCTTATGAGGCTGTATGAAAGGAGGGAATTTTGAGGGCTCGTTTCCATGTTTGACACCACCTTAACGGAAACCAGCAGATAATGAAGCTAAGTACGGTATAGGGGACGTTCATTGTACTGTTTGAAGTGTATTGTAGTGATTGAGATATAGATGTGAAGAAACCAAAGTGGACGAAAAGACAACTTGCCGCCGGCAGAGACCGAACCTGCCACATTAGGATTACGCGCCCGATGCTCTTACTAATTGAGCTACGGCGGCGGTCACCCCTTCGTCGACTTATAGGGCGTTTACGTTCGTGCAAACCTGTGCGTGATAGTCGGCACCATTCGTAGCTAAAACGACGAGTGCGGAACACTCTTGTTTTGCACATAAACGCATTAGTGAAAACACCATCGTCTAACGCTGGTCTGACTTAGAAATTTCTGTAGCGCGACAGTTTCGCCGCTTCGCAATTCATTCGCAGTGTTAGTCGCATTTATGCCAAACCCAACACTTAACGATCCTTTATATATCTCGCCATAGCAGATCTTTCATAAATATCTTTTTTGCATCTGTAAACAGGGCATCCGTCCCTATTCACAGGGCAGTCCGCGACTGAATGTAGTAATAATAGCTTTTATGATATTTATGAGACTCCAACTCACCGGTTAATTGCAGGTCTTAAGTGAACAGCGACGTCACCTATTTTCAAAGGCATACTAAAGAGAAAAGAAATTTTCTTTTTGCGTATTAGTAAATTACAATTTCACAATGCCGAAAACACTACTCTTACCGCGAAAAAACGTGCGAAAAGAAATTGTGGGTGGCGACGCCACCTAGAAATTCCCGCACCAAACGCCGTGACGCCATTGTGTTCGACGGTCGTACGTAGTTCTTAATCAGTAAAATAGAGCACATCATCCTCATAGAGGGCCATAGACGTAACATACCAAGTTTCAAGAAATTTCGTTCAGCCAATGCCGCCATAGTACGAAAAGTACACTTTGAAATCCGTGACGAGAAGCAGGAAGATTTCGACTAGAAATCTGAAAATGAGACATTGACCTCGATTTTCTCGTGCATTAATAAACATATGATGGTGAAATTAATGACATTAAAGTTCTCAGAGCCCAATTTATCAATCTAAAATTACTGTTTCACTTTAGCGTCCCTTTAAGGCTCGTCTTATGGCGACTTTCTCTTGTTTTGAAATAAACGCTCCGTGTCATTCTTTGAAGAGCTACAATTTTATGTTTTTCTTAGTACTATTGTTCATCTCTACAGCAATCGCTGGATCCCAATTTATACATTATTTCCGCTGTTTTGTGTTCTTCCCCAGTTTTGCATGGCTAGAACCCTGCAAGGCTCTTGCGGAACGGCTGTTCTTTTTTATAGAAGAGCATGATCGCCTTTTTCTCTCCGGGCAAGAACAAATAAGTCTAATATCGTTCGTGGGGAAGACATGGCGACTTAGAGGCAATTTCTACCCCGTGCGGCTTAACTCCTGTGACAAGATTCTTAGCCCATCTCCCTTATCGCATCCGCGATATGAAAATCAGTTTCTTTCTTCGAGAGCGCTCCTTTTCCAACCGCATCTTAGGTAGTATCTACGGCCAATTCAACAAGCAACGTGAAGTACCACAGGCAGGGTGTCGGAACGGAACGAAAACCGAAAACGAAAAACGAAAAAAAACGATATTTTTGACCGGAACGAAAACGTAACCGAAACTTTATCTATTATTTCGTTCCGGAGTGAAACCGAAATTTTTTCAATCGTTTTTCGATTCACGAGAAAACTTAGCAATCCGGAACAACTGAGCTCAGGCAACGTGAGCAGTTATGCGTATCTCAGGGTACAGTATTAGCGCGTACCTCAGGCAGGAATTACAAAGCAAATATATGTTGAAATTCTGCGAAAAGCGATAACGGTGTCAACCAGAGATGTTTATAATAACGCAAGTGAACTTTCGCGCGCCTGTCACGCAGGCCAAATTGGAGAGGGCATTGTCGGCGCTGAAGTTTGTTACAGCGAAAGCTGTTATGAGATCACAACAGCTGACTTTGGCACCATAGTTGTCCGCCGCCGCCGGTGTCCGTGACCGCTATCACGTGATATAAGAAAAAGTTAAATGAGCAACAAATTTGGGATGGGGTTTTAACCCGCGCCCTCTGCATGGCAGTCGGGTCTTCCACCAGAGTGCCACGCTGGTGCGTGGAACTCCTTAACAAAAACACTCTACACAGGCGCCATGTCGGGCAAGGAATCGCGTTAACATATGTAATATAGCGTGACAAAAGAAGAGGAAAAAAACATTCAGTCATCAGACAATGCTAATACCGCGAAGAGCTTGTGCTTTAATGCTTCCCGTGTTGCGGAGTTGCCCCATCAGAATTGGAATGACTCTGGAATCGTTCCATATTTTCACGAACCCGGAATGGAATGGGGACAACGCTTGGAGGAATGGAATGGGAATAGAATTAAGTATTTTTCCGAAAATAGAGCACGTGTGCGTCTACGTCCCGTTTCTCAAACTTCATATATTAGTAAGTCAGAGCCTCGAAATTAACAATAAAGCAGTATTTTAAAAAAGGATTGGCTAATCACAAGCACGGTACATTTATAAGCAACGCGCCTACTACAAACCAAGGCATATGTTAGTGTACAAACAAATGCGTTATTCCAGTAGATACAGAAGGGAGAAAACAAATTATTCCTGCGCGTTGGTTTCCATTGATACCCCCACACGAAAGTGGCAAATAGTCTATGCACAGGCTGATCTTTATCCCACGAGCAGTTTAGTACCTGACACACGTAAATAACCTTTGCGACAAGGAAGACATTGCATACCTGCGCACAGGCGAACACAGAGAGTTCTCCTCACCCCATCTATGCTTGCGAGGAGCGCTTGACAAGCGTGAGTGCTGACGAGTAGTGCGGCTCAGCGTTCCGTGTTCGATGCAAAGGCACAATGTTCCCGAGCGGTGCATTGTTCCAACTAATACCAGCAGATCTAGAGGGTTTTCTTCCCCATTAACCAAATCTTAGTTTTCTCCATATTCCCCCATTCCAGATGCGTGGCAAAACTGCTTAGTCTTCTTGAATACTACTTTTGTCAGCAAAAAAATACGCTATGTCGTCATTTTAGCATTAACACATTTAAGCTTAAACAATATTAAAACACCACCATTCGTTCAAACACGCTGACCATGCAAATACTATAGACAGCGGGAGAACTGCCCCTATGAGAATCAGTAGGGCGGTTGTACTGCACGAGATATCTCAACAAGCTACTATCCCTCGACCTTGGTAACGTGTTTTGCGTACTTTTGCAGTTTTTAATGCATCTGTTGACATCAGCTTTATGGGGCGTTAATTCTTAACTTGATAAAACTATCAAGGTACCTTTCCTACGTTGAGGAATTACTGGAATGGAATTGAGCTGCCCGGCCATTTCCAGAGTCCGAATGGCGTAAGTTTTTTCATTCCAAGGAATTGAAAGGAATGGAACTGCGGCAAGTTCTAGTTCCCTGGAATGGAACTGGAATGGAATAGAGGCGCCCATTCCGGAACACTGCATTCCACCCACTGCAAAGTGCCCAGCCATAATACTTCATCATCATCAGCCACAGCACAAAGGGCACATAATGCCTTACAGATGTGTAGCGGGTACCACGATTCTCCGAAGAATGCCGAAAAATGGCATAGTGGAAACTTCGCTATTTCAGAAAAATTGCGATGATTTATGGCGTAGTGGGTACCTTGCATGTGTACTTGTACTAGTTGCCCCAAGAGACTCTACAATGGCCTTTATAAAGCCTGCTCTTCCAGCTGTCGCTGTGACTGCGCGGCGTGTTCCGCGCAGGCCTGGCTATCTTTTTATCAGAACAGCGGTCTCGCACATCAGAGAGTGCACTCAATGACGTGCTGCCTCTGAGATTGTGCTCACTCCCTTGACACAAAGCACTGAGCCCACTAAAAAATTCGTATTTGTCTTTTGAGAAAATAAATACTATGCTTTTGAAATTAGTACTGGTTTGTGCTAGTTGGTAGGAATTCGTGGTACAGTTACTTCCGCTCCTCTGAAGAACGTGTTTTACCCTTGTCCCACTTTCTTAAAGGGACACAAAAAGCAAATATTAAGTCGACGTTGATTGTTGAAATAGCGGTCCAGAAACCTCGTAGTGCTACTTTTATGCCAAGGAAGTGCTTATTTTGAAATAAGATGGCGTTTTAGTGGTCCGCAACGCGTCAGCGCACTTCAAATCACCCTCCTGAAATCAGACTTTCATACATCACTGCTGCCGTGCCCAACGTTGCCTGCCTTTACTGCGCGGCCGCCGACACTAGTAGCAGCAGAACGAAAGTAGCGAAACCCACAGCAGCAACAACGGCCATCGAAGCCATCGAAGCTTGCCGCAATCGCCGCAATGGATGTGGACGGAGAACTTGACAACGAGACATTGGCTCGCGACGCTGGGCTCCAATTCAGCGACTTGAGCCCCGATGAACGCGGTATGCTGCTGAGGGCTCGTAGTGCCGGCGTCGTTTCATGCGGCATTTTGTCGAACTTTCTGTCAGAGCGAATTTAACGAGCGCGCAAAACACACGCGGCAGTACACGATACTGAAACTACCACTGAGACCCGAGCTCGTGAGCGAAGCAGGGCGCCGGGCGAAGCGCAGTTCGGCGGAAACGGAACTTTTGATCCACGCGCGCCGTCCCCCATGGCAACGCCACAGAGATTCTTTTTTCCATGAATCAAACGGAAACGAACAAACAGAATTTGATTACGTCTTTTGATGCACGGAAGGTTCTTTTAGGTGCGAAGTATCTTAAGGCCGAGCTCAATCCGGTGGTGGTGGTGTGCGGCGTGACCACCCTTACTGCGCATGCGCATACCCTCTCCACATACCTCCTCTCCACTCACCCTTTCCCCTTCCTCTCCCCACTTTCGCTCTCCACTTTCCCTCTGCCCTCCCTCTCTCCCATACCCCTCTCCCCTCCCCCTTTCCACTCTTCCTCTGAAACGCGCGCTAGATATGCCGAAATTCTCTCCTGCACAACGCCGCGGTGAGCTCGAGCGCATGCGCGTCCCCTCCCCTTCTCTCTCCTCTCCTACGCTGCCCCCCTCTCGCCCGCCTGTCGACCGCGTTCCCCGCTCGCCCTGTGAGAATTAACGGCCAGGCTAGATGGAAGATACAACGCGCGTAGCGTCCCTCTTCGCGTTCCACGACGCGAGGTCGGTAGCATGCCCAACGAACGCCAACGGTACGCGATCGTGCAAGTGCCCCGGCTTCGCATCGCCTCATGGTCTCCTTTAGCGGGAGATGGTGTATTTTTTTATTGCTGCTAGTTTGATTACTAGTGATTAATTGTAGGCAGACTCTCATACGTCATCGGGATCACTTCGAAAATGTCCCACTCGTGGCGCTCATCATGTGATACATTTGGCTTAATTTCTCGGTAAGTAGGGCACTGCTGTTGATAATATTGCCGTTTTAGACGTTGTCATACACTGAGCTTTCACTCTGACATAAATTGTTATTTGTCTTTAGTGTCCCTTTAAGAGGAGGGCAAGTAACTACATCACAAATACAATGTTTTTATGATTACCTCTACTTCAAATTTTTGCATACAAAAAAAAACCCATTACGAACCGCCACGGAACACTTTTTTTTTTCGATCCGGAACAGAAACAGAACGGAACTTTTTGCGGTGGAACGAAACTAAAACCGAAACGAAATACCTACGTGGAGGATCTGCGTTTCGTGGTGTAGTGGCTAGCGCCTCTCGCTGCGGAGGAAGAGGTCTCTGTTTCGATTCCGCGCTTCGGATGAATTTTTCTGAATTATTTTTCTTTGGGGCTTTTTTATATATATATACATACTTATACATATACGGTGCATGACGGCGACGGGGACGGACATTTTCCAGCCGAGACTGTCCATATAATTGCTATCGCAATAAAACATTTCGTTCCGACACCCTGACCACAGGGGTCTGTTTTTGCGTCAATACTATTCAACGTTGCGCTACTACCGATGGCGTTGAAGCTATCAAGCATTCTCGACCTAAAGGGACTGTCTACCGCTCTGAAACATTTTTCTGATTTTCGTGAAAATGAGAAGATCGTTCGTCACATCGGCGGCAACGAGCATGCCTTGCCCCATAAAAAAATTAAGTATATTTTTAATTTGATGTTGAAAATTGCGAATGAATGACCGCTAGCGTCACCCAACGGTGATGTGGTTCAATCTACTGGTATGACAAGAAATCCTCGCTGCTAGACTAACTTTGCTTAAAAACAAACATATATAACTTGAAATTGTATTTTACGCACTTGAGGCACCTTTCAATTGCGTCAGAGAGTAACTTTTCTGTTGTTTTTTTTCTCGCGCATCCAAAAAGGCGCCCGGGGGCGCTGCTTGCGTCGCCGTCTTCGATTTTGTCTGCTTCAACTCACGCGCTATGCCATGCGGCTCTCCGCGCTGGTCGTACTGTGCCGCTGTATTGTTGTTAGGATGTCTCACATGTGCTGCGCTATGAAGGTGCGCATTTATTGCCTCTTGTTGATGAATCGACTTGGCTTGGATTGCGGCAGCAGTGCTAATATAAACACATAGAATGCGATTACAGCAAAACAAGTGTTCTGTAATCGTATAATAAGGCTTCAGTTAACCGCTAGCGCGCTGAAACGACTGTTACACTCATTACAATAGGGTTCAGCGAAAATAAAACAATCCTACAGAAATCGCATGTGCTTTCGGTTTTAATTTTTACCGGCACTACAATCGTCATCGCGTCCACCAACCACTGTCGTGGGCATGTTTCACGCCAATGGAAGAAGACCGAACGCAGATAGAAAAATTGTTTTAAAATTTTCTGCTCGCTTTCCAGAGAAACCGCTGCAAGGTTTGACACTTCAGACGGTACGCTTTCTATTGCGGTACAAAACAGAAAAGCGATGAAGGACGGTAGACAGTCCCTTTAACATTTTTTATGTATGCTGATGACGTGGCAGTATGGTCGACCCACTCTTCTTTGTACCATCAAGTGCGGGCACTGCAGGCAGCACTCGATGCAACATTTGCCTGGTGCACTTCAGTGGGACTCACACTTTCACAAGAAAAGACTTTCCACATGAGCATTGCCACAAATCATGGTCTCTTGTGCATTCACCAAAGATGACTCGAAGCCGACAGCCGTCTCCTTTTTCTGCTCAGTCGATGTATTAGGGAGCCTAAATGAACGGCCGGTCATGTAGGCTCCGTAGGTGTATTTATCATGCCCCGCCACCCTCGGGAAGCGCCAATGTAATATGGAAACCTAAAACAGTGGTAGCTTTCCAGCATGCGTAGTTTTTAAATACCGGCTTCACTTGCCCCCAAAACTGGCCCAAAAGAAGGCACTAGAGGTAGTCCTAAATGTAGGTTTTTAGGGGCGAAGCTCCTTAAGGCGGCACCCGTTCGTCCCTCGTAGTCGTAGTCGTAGTGCGTAACCAGTCTTACGCTTTGACCTCCAAGGTTGTGCCGGTGGGAGATTTTTCCTGTGCGTTGTTGAACAATAAAAAATTCGCAGCGTTAGCTAAAAGCCGACTTCTTCTGTCTCTCATTCCCATTAGCATCCATTCTTTACCTCCAAGGTAGTGCCTGGTGAGATTTCTCCTGTGCGAGATTAAACAATAAAAATTTTGTTCAAAACGCCGTTGATTGATGAAATAAACCAACGAAAGACGCCAGATGTTTTGTAAAAGAAAAACGAAAGAACGCCAGATGTTTCTAAAGCAAAACGAAAATACGCCAGCTGTTTAACGAAAGACGCCAGATGTTTTCTAAAGCAATGGTTTTCTAAACAATGAAAATTCACAGCGTACATGTAAAATTAAAGTGAGCTGCAAGTCGTCATAACTCATCGAACCTTTAGTATAAACGCGCCCGATCTCACGTCGGTGATGATGTACTGGGCAGAATTCACGGAAGATTCACGGTTTACCGATGAACCTCCGCAGCTTCGCCCACTCATCATCATTCACTCCGTGGATATGCTGTGATTTTTTTGCCTTTTTATAAGAGCAAATATAGCCTAGCTTTCACATAATTAGAAACTTGTTAGGATAAAGATGGAAGTAGTCACGATGGATATCGCCGTATCGCAAGTATTACTACCCCATAAAGCGCCTTAACACGGGTTTGAATTAAGCCATACCGAGTTGTCGCAAAAGAAGACGACGACGTGCGCGGCCGGCGGTGTAGCGTCGGCGTCGGGGCGGCGGCGGCCATGGCGTTCCCGCACCTCCAGGTGCGTCGGTGGCTGTCGTTCCTGGCGGAAGTGCTCTTCCTCGCCGGCATCATCTGGCTCCTCCTGCTCACGGTCGCGTCGCTGCTCAACGCGGGCACTCAGAAGACGAGTGCCGCTGAACACGCCGGCGGGCTTCTGGTCGGCCTGCTCTTCGTCCTCCCTGCCCCGATGCTTTTCCTCGTAGACGCAATCTGCCGGAGGGCGCCCAGGGCTCCGCAGGTCAGTGACTACAACGCCCTTGTGTGAAAGTGGTCTTTCTTGTGTGTATCCAGACAGCAATAGCCATTCACCGTATGAACGTGCGTCTGCCAGAGCGGGAACCACGGGCTCGCAAAGCTGCACCTTTACAGCGAAAGCTCTTTAGATCACAACAACAGTCGATTTTCGGGGCGTACTTGTCCGCCGCCATCGATGCCCGCAACTGCTATCGCGCGACGTAGGAAAAAAATTTTCAAGATCGAGCGAGATTTGAACACAGACCTTCTGCGTTGTAGTCGAGCACTCTGACACGAAGCTACGCCGTTGCTTAAAACTCCTTCGCAAAAAGACCTTGTACAGGCGTCATGTCAAGCGAGCAATCACGTAAACAAATGTAACGTAGCAAGGTACAAGAGTAAACTAACAACCAGGTGCCACACAATGCGAATTGCGTAATGAGTGAGTCGTTTAAAGCTTTCTACCTGTCACAAAGGGCTCCGCCATATTTCTTCGTCATCAGCCACAGCATCAACAAAGTGCGCATAATACGTGTAGCGGGCGCCTCGCTCCTGCGCTGAATTATGAGCAGTGCCATAGTGGATGCTCCCTTATTTCGCTAAAAATTGAGTTGATTTATCGCGTGGAACAATCTTGGCATGTGGAATGGGGAACAATCTTGGCAGAGAACAGCGCTTTGCGATGGGTGGCGAGACACTGGAAGTTGTAAAGGAGTACGTCTACTTAGGACAGGTAGTAACCGCGGAGCCGAACCATGAGAGTGAAATAACTAGAAGAATAAGGATGGGATGGGGCTCATTCGGCAAGCATTATCAAATCATGAATGGTAGTCTACCACTATCCCTCAAGAGGAAGGTATATAACAGCTGCATCTTATCGGTACTTAGCTACGGAGCAGTTACAAATAGGGTTCAACTTATATTGAGGACGACGCAGCGAGCGATGGAAAGGAAAATGATAGGTGTAACCTTAAGAGACAGCAAGAGAGCAGAGTGCGTCAGGGAACAAACAGGGGTTAAGGATATCATTGTTGAAATCAAGAAGAAAAAATGGATACGGGCCGGGCACGTAGCACGTCAACGCGTGAGGGGGAGACACAAAATTAGGTGGGCAGATGAGATTAAGAAGTTTGTATGTGTAACGTGGCAGCAAAAAGCACAGTACCGGGTTGATTGGCGGAACATGGGAGAGGCCTTTGCCCTGCAGTGGGCGTAGACAGGCTGCTGATGATGATGATGAGGTACCTTTCAAGTGTACTTGTAGTTCCTAAGACAGTTTACAATGGGTTCTAGAAAGGCCGCTCCTCTTGCTTTCGATGTGACGGTGCTACGTGTTCTGAGCAGGCAAGGCGCTCCTGTTAGGCAACGGGCCATTATCTTCTGTCTCCTTAACGGCAGCATCATTACCCCCAGTATCATTCTTGCTAGCCGCTCAAGTCCTCATGGACGGCGTGTGGGTTTGTAAAGGTGGGTGCTAATGCTGCCTGTGGATGTTCTCTTTCTTGTGGTTTCCCATTTTGTGTGCGTTCGTCGGCTGAGAGGTATTCGAACATGGCACGTATTTAAAAATAAATATTCTTGCGAAGACCAACTCTACAGTGCAGAGGCTGTCCACTCGGCAGAATGCCCTTAACCATGCGATAGTTGCAAGCAGATTGCTATCACGTCGACCTACCAGATGTCTCGGAACTCTGTAGGCAAACGACACAAATCTTATACTGCAGTGACTGCTAGTTACCATATTGTCAAGCTTTTGAGAATACTATGCAAATTGGCGCAAATACAGAGCAAGAAGAATGTAATGGTCTTATATAATACATGAAAATCATACATTAAAAACAAAAGATGCAGAAGCTAAACGTAGAGAGTTTGGTAATATCATACAGGTTTGCGGAACCACAGAGCGATAACGACAATAAATGGCAGCAGATTCGTCAACCGACAGTGTCTACGTACAGCATTGTTGGATTCATGAAATGCCACTACAACAGTGCTTCATGGACCATCGCATATAGATTACCTGGTTGCCAAAACAACTTGCAGCCAAAATTGTGTTCTTGCTGCAACAGTGAACTTAGGCTTCGACGCGCAGGATATGTCGCTGTGGCCAGCGGCCCGTCGGCGTCGACCGGCGCCCGTGCAGCGTCAGCCCAGCCCGCCGTCTAGCCCCGGGTTGGCCGAAGAAGGAGGCCTGATAGCGGCCTTCCCGCCCACCGAGTCGCCGTGGTGGGCAGAGCGCCCGCCCACCTACGAGGAGGCGATACGTATGCCCAAGTTCGAGGACCTTCACACGCCCAGGGTTCACCAGCCGCCGCGAGTTTACTATCAGGTGCGTCTACCAGATAGCGTGAAGCATCGGGCGTGCGCACAGGTGAGCAGGGGAAGGGGCGGAGCAGAGGGGGGAAGGCACAGCTGTCAAAATTCACTTACTCTAATGGAGGACCCCGCGCACGCCTGGATGAAAAGCACACGTTGGCTTTCTGAAGCACAGGTTGTGCTGCCCCTATTAGATTTAGGGGCGAAGCTCCTTAAAGCGGCACCCGTTCGTGCCCGTCGTAGTGCGTAACCAGTCTTAACGCTAGTACCAGATCTTGACCTCCAAGGTGGTGCCGGTGGGAGATTTCTCCTGTGCGTTGGTGAACAATAAAAAATTCGCAGCGTGCGCGTTAACTAAAAGCGGAATTCTTCTGTCTCTCATTCCCCATTAGTAGCCATTGGCATGTTCCAGTAGGAAACGTTAGTAGAAGTAGAAGTGTAAGTGTTAGCTAAAAGCCGACTTCTTCTGTCTCTCATTCCCATTAGCAGCCATTGTTTACCTCCAAGGTAGTGCCTGGTGAGATTTCTCCTGTGCGTGATTAAACAATAAAAATTTTGTTCAAAACGCCGTTGATTGATGAAATAAACCAACGAAAGACGCCAGATGTTTTCTAAGAGCAAAACGAAAAGACGCCAGATGTTCCTAAAGCAAAACGAAAAGACGCCCGCTGCTTAACGAAAGACGCCAGATGTTTTCTAAAGCAATGGTTTTCTAAACAATGAAAATTCACTGCGTACATGTAAAATTAAAGTGAGCTGCAAGTCGTCATAACTCTCATCGAACCTTTAGTATAAACCCGCCCGATCTCACGTCGGTGATGATGTACTGGGCAGAATTCACGGAAGATTCACGGTTTACAGATGAACCTCCGCAGCTTCGCCCACTCATCATCATTCACTCCGTGGATATGCTGTGATTTTTTTTAGTTTGTCCGGTCAGTGTCCGGACAGCTATATGCGCAATGGTGTGGCGGAGTGCCGGATAGCGTAGCAAGGCTTGTCAACGAGCTTTAGCGTACGTAGGTAGGCCAAAAATAATCCATCAACGCTCACGTAGGTGACAGCCACCACATCTGCATATGCGCAAAGTAGAGAAATAATAAGCTCAGAATCACTGCCGCAAACTTTTACAGTGCAGCCAGTGCCAAGGCATGTTTCTTTTGACTGAATTGAATCATTGCCTGGCGTTATCATTTCAAATAAGCAACAAACAAAACACCGAAGTGGCACCAGCTATAAAGAGTGAAAAGAACTAGCAAAGTAGTAATTTCTGTCCTCCTAGATTCCAGGAGCACCTGTCGCCACTCGCCTAGTCTACAGCATCATAGAGTATCCTACAATTACCTAGGCGGAGCTCTGTCGCTGCGATCCTTCAGCCACCATGGAAATGGTGGCTGAACTTCGTGCTTATGGCTTTGAGCGCACGTGTGACTTTGTTTATTGCTGCGTTTTGGCGGTCATTTCGGATAGAAGAATGGACCGTTGCGAACTTGGTGACCATATTTGGATTGATGAGCCTAAAAAGGTTAAAGTGGTGAAGTGCAACTGCTGACTTTTGCTGAACTTCGTTTTGCAACAAAGCGGATGTAGGCGACGCGGAGCCAAACGGAGCCGCAAGAACGAAGTTTAGACAAACACGTGTACTACCCATCATTCCCATGCTGGCTGAAGCGCCATGCATTGCAGCTCCCATAGACACTAGCGCCAGAGTTCCCTCTAGTGTATTTATAGGAAACTCTATGTACAGCATTTGTTTTTCAGCACGGCTCTCGGAAACTGGACCCAGTCGTCGCAAATACTCTGCTCACGGAGCTTCCAGCTAGGCACATGTCTGAAGCAAAAGCGAGCGTCTGTTCAGAACTTACGGGCTACATTACCCCATTCGTATGGAAATAAAAAATTGAAATTGAATTGAAGTGACGCATCACGATCACTTCATCATTCGAGGTGGACGGCAACCACTTTGGGCGGTGGGGCCACGTTTCCTAGCGCTCTTTAGGCGCATCGGGTCTTTACGGTGAGGCACGCGCATGCGCAGTTCATGCCCGGTATTCCGCTATACGCGACGGCCTTTGCGTATAGTGGAATCGCAGACAAGCTAAAACCATCTATTAGTCTTCTAGCAAGTTATACGGAAATGCGATACGGTATTACCGCTGCGCTTCTCCTTTCTTGCTCGTTGTGGTTTTGCCCTCCTAGTTCTAGTGAAGGCCCCCCAACAATAAAAATTCTGTATTAAAAAGCTACTATGGGGTTGTCACTCTTCATTGCCGTCTCTCTAACGAAAAACCTGTCGTTCGGGGTACGCACTGTCACTGAAACTGGGAGCCGCTAAAGCACAACGAGCGGGAAAGGAGGAGCGGTACGGTATTATACCGGTACGGTATTATAATACCGTACCGCACTTCCTACGGTGCGGTAATTCCGTTACGCATCTTCGTGACTGGCTGCAATACTCCATTAAAATGCTTTAGACAAGCGTACGTTACGGCCCTTCTAGACAATGCGCCAGTGTGAGCGAGGTTGCATGCATTGAACGTGTGACAATGACGTGTTACCCGCCGTGATGGTCTTGTGGTTACAGTGCTTGACTGCTGACCCGAAGGTCGCGGGATCGAACTCCAGCCGCGGCGGTGGCATTTTCGATGCAGGAAAAAATGCTAGAGGCCCGTGTACTTACATTTATGTGCATGTTAAAGAACCACAGGTGGTCTAAATTTCCGGAGGCCTCCAGTACGGCGTCCCTCGTAATAATACCGTGGTCCTGGGACGTAAAACCCCAGCAAATATATTACATTACAATTGCGTGTTGTTGCTCACGCGATATATGCACATACTCGCATCTCCACGCTTGCGCAGCGCTGGAGTGCGGCTATCGTGCGACTTATGCCGCAGTGTTCTTTCTGTCAACGAAGAGTGTCGGACAGTTTATCTCCTAGATAGGCCTGTGAATTAGCTAACATATTCTTCAGGTGCAATTATACTCTGGCAAAAAATATCCATCGAGACTGTGAACACCGAAGCAGACGTAAGGCGGTTGCTGTTGAATTCTGGAGATGTGTGAACCATTTATCGGCAACGTTGCTGGCTGACCGAGTTGGAACATGTCATTGATAATGGTGTTAAGCGCAACCACTAGACAGAAGACGAGCGAAAGGACAAGGACGCAGCGCATTCTTCCAACGAAACTTCATTCGAAAAGCTCAAACACACCCGTATATATATATATATTTATATATATATATATATATATATATATATATATATATATATATATATATATATATATATATATATATATATATATATATATATATATATATATATATATATATATATGCAGAGGGAAAGAACCAAGCCAAACAAGAAAAGAAAGAAAGAAACCCGGATGTGAACAACAAATAAGACAAAATCGTGCAAATCGTGTCATCACAAGGTGGAGGACGCATTTTCGAAGCAAGTGTCCCGACTTAAGGCCGCAGGTTTCACTCGAGACATGTTGTCGTCTGGGGCCGAAGGCCTGTTTAGGAATGTGAGGAATCCCAGGCGTAAAGAGGATCACAGAGCCAGACTGAAGGCGCAAGATAGGAGGAAGACAGCTGTGGTGCCTTATGTGCGTGACGTTTAACACAGGCTCAAAAAGATAGGGGAAAGCGCTGGGATTCGGGTGGTTTTTTCGGCCTCTGACAAGCTTTCTGGCCTGTGCAGATCGGCCTCTCGGATGAACGAGAAAAGAGGCTGCAGTACAGACCATAGGCTGAAGTTTGTGCCATGTGTTAAAGGCGTTGTGTACTCTATCCCTCTGACGTGTGGTAGGAGGTACGTGGGCCAGACGGAACGCTGTCTTAAAGACAGGCTCCGTGAGCACCGTTACAGCGTACAAACTACGCTATCGGGGCACCTTGGCATCCACTTGCGGGATTGCGATTGTAGCGCAGTCTTTGAAGGCACTGTGGTCCTTGCACGCAGTCCAGATCAATGGGTGAGGGAGATCATCGAGGCCGAGGAAATCAAACGGCCTGGTTACGCATGCTAAGCATGCCATCGCTGCACCGATAAAGAACTTCCGCTTCTGGTGCGACGTTGGGACGGGGGCGGTATGCTGCACGTGGCTGACATATTATTGGATTCCTACCGTAGCCTGACTCTTTCTTGTCTTTTTTGTTGTTCACACCCGGGTTTCTTTCTTTCTTTTCTTTTTTAGCTCGGTTCTTCTCGTCCGTATATATATATATATATATATATATATAAATAAACTTTGGTTGGAGAATGCGCGCGCCTGTCCTCTCGCTCCCGATTTTTTCTCAGTGTTGTTTCGTGCCATTATGTTGAATTTATGGCGCATATGTGCTTTACGGTAACGTTAAAGGGACAAAACTTCGCGGCAAGAAATGCCCATCGGAACTTTGAGCATGGAAGCGTAAAATTCTTAACCCATTAGGGCCCAGCCGTACTTTACAAAGTACACTGCATTTTTTAGAATAGAAAATACACTATTTCAATATGCTGTTTTTTCGATTAGCATTTTTGATGCTAAAGGTTGCAGCAAGACCTCCCTAATCGAACATACTGACTCAAGTGCAATTTTTTCGGTGCTACGAGTTGTTATAAACCTTTTGGAATACGAGCGCCCGGCAAACGCATGTGACGACTACTACGTTTTCTCAATTAATTTAATGTTTCACACTGTATATATCGAAAAAAACAGATTGATTGTGCTTCAAAAGGTACAATATAACCGCGGCGAAGCGTAAGAATCAGCTGTAGTGCACAGTTTTGCTCTGAGGGGTAATCAAATGTTGGTGTACTTTCTGTAGTACACTGGGCCTTTGTGGGAGCTTACGTGTGCACTGCGTTGTATGTTGCCTCAGAAAGCGAGCCGGGTATTTTCTTCAGAACAATGCCGTTTTTACGGTTATTTGAGACTCGGGAGACTGCAACAGATGCCGGCAGGGATATACGAGAGCCTCTTGGTGAAGTAATTGTCACTCCCAAACAGCTGAGGAGGAGGGGGAAGACGGCTGTGCGAATAAATGCCTTCTGCCTGATGGAACGAAAGAAATCGGGAAGACTGCTTCTGTTTTGATCCGGGAAACGAGTTTCTTTTCGTAAAGGGCAAAGACAATAGCATCGTTGCTATGGCGATGAACTATGATACAGTCGAGCCACTACGCTCTCTAAGCAGATGATCATCAACTCAAAAGAAAAACGTAGTGCCATCGCGAAACATCGTCAGCAGCTAGAGAAATATTGCCATGGGAGAGATTCACCTCCACAATCAAGCTGCGTATAACTTCAGAATTTTCATTCGTGGGAAAATGAGATGGAAGCACCTATTTACACAGATCATCAACATTGCTGCACTGAATACATAGAGGATCTGCCTACCTACTGGTGGTTAGCAGACCCTCTATGCGTCGACTGCTGTCATTCACCTGCATACTTGCAAGACACTACCTGTGCCGTGTACACAGTAGAACTATCAAGAGGTCTTCCGTGTCCAGTGTGCCTGCCAGTCCCCTTCATCCATATGGGCATTTCACAAGAAGATTGAAAAACGGTTGAAGTGCACTGTCTGTGATAAATAGAAATGATGCTGCGAAAAGTATGGTGCAACGCTTTGCATGATGCGTCGCTGCTTCGACAAATTGCATGTGCCAAAACAACTTTTGTATTAGTATGGCAAGGGTCAAGCATGCTGGCTATTCGTGTGCCGAGCCAGCTTGCATTGCTATCGCATGAGCCCAGCGTACTTTATAAAGTACAGTATCATAACTTCTGGAGGAATAGATGTAACGCTATGAAACTTGCCAGATGTTGTTGTCTACTGTAGTTAGATAAGTGTGCGAAATTTCAATTACATTCAACAAATAGTTTTTGCTTGGGCCTTAATGGGTTAAGTTATAGAACTGAGGCCAAATTCGCAAAGGCATATTACCTTTTATAACCCCTGCACCGCCGTCGAAATAGAAGAGAGCTGTTGCAAAACTACCGGAAATTTTTTTCGCACAGTATTGCAGAGTTTTTTTTTCTTCTTCTGAATAAAATAACAGCATTATTTCATTTCGCTGAGGTTTCTCTATTTCATAAAGTGCGTAAAAAGGTAGTTTGTACGAGGCCTGATGGCATGGCCTTGGTGTCGCAGGTTGTGACAATTAAAAAAGAAAACAAAAAAACTATTAGACGAAATAAACCAACCGGTGAAGAAACATTCAGGTTAATAGTGAATAGCTTCTGCAGCTCCTAAAATAGTAAGCCATCTTCCTACAGTATGCCTCGAAGTGAGGAGCGGCGCAGAGGCCAACTGCGCGACACACAAAGGCGATACAGAAATAGGACGCCAAAGGTGATCGGCCACCTTTGACCAAGCGACAATGTTGTTATGACGTCATCATGTTACGTCACGTTAAGTGACATGATGCTGTCATGATTGTCACACATTTCTGTGATATGTGACGTGATGTTGACGTCATGGCGTGATGTTCTTGCGTCGCTCGTATTTACGCTGACGTCGCCGACGGTTAATTATCGCGTTTGATGTGGCATTTAAGGCTTTCGCCTTGAAACTTCTCGCAGAATCTTCTTTGGGAGTTGTGTAAGTCATCCGTAAGCGTAGGCTGTAGGGATCTCCATGGTTGCCGTCTTCCCCAGAACATTGTTGTTTGCCGGCATCGGCAGGATTTCATTCATCTTTCTAGCGCCGTATCGCCAGCGTCAGGAGTCGCCCCACGCTAGGGCCATCCCACGACTGCCGAGCGAGTGTTTGGCGATAAATATTCCCAAAGCCACAAGTTTCCTGATGAATAAATTGATCCACGCCTACCTTAAATTTTGTTCTAGACAGTGCTATTATTAGAGTACCACTAACCCCCGAATGCAGAGATGTTACTTGTCTCGTACTTGACTCGTACTTGACTCAAGACAGCTTTGCCGCTCGCCATAAATCGTTCTCGAACTTGCGGACGACTTGCGGGTGACTTGGCTCGGTCGAAGTCAGGACGAGTTTCAAGTCTGCTGCGGGGCTAGCTTGAAACAGTCTTGATGCGTTATTCCAACATGGCCGCCTCTCGAATGGACGTCGCGCGGAGGTTGTCCGCTTTTGAATTTGCTTGCCACGCTATGGACGTAGCATTTTCGGAGGTACATTGCCTGCCGAAGATTCCGCGACCCGCCTTACGTGACCGAGGAAATCCGATGGAGTTGTACGACGAGGAACAATTCCACGCTCGCTACAGGTTCACCAAGAACGCCGTGCGGCAGCTTCTGGCTATGTTGCCGCTCCAAGAAAGCGGGGACAACCGAGGACAGCCTGTGCCTCCCATGTTGCATCTACTGATGGCGCTCAGGTTTTACGGCGCTGGCACATTCCAGACAGTCACCGGGGATCTCGTCCGCATTCCGCAGTCGACAGTGTGCCGCGCAGTCGGAAAAGTGACCCTACTCATCGCAAAGCACTTGTACTCGATGCTGGTGCATGCGCTTCCCGCAGCCGGCGAGATTTCCTAAATTTATGCGGGACTTTTATGAAGTGGCCGAATTCCCTGGCGTTACAGGATGTGTCGACTGCACACACGTGCGCATTAATAGCCCCGGTGTATTTACGCTCACGAATCGCTAATCTCCCGAATACAAAACATGTGGAAGGTCACAAGAATAATAGCTCAAGTGAACCAGTCATGCAAAAAAATGTTCTTACCAGTTTTGTGGCGCTCTCGCTTTTCTCTTGCAGCTTCCTCTTTCCATTTCCGCTTGAGATTATTCCAGCATTTCCTGAGCTGCAGGTGGTGGCGCCTGGTAATCCCGTGGTTGGCGTTGTAGCGCTTGGCTATTTCCTTCCACGTTTCATTTTTTTTTTCGCCACTAACGCAACATCAGTTTTTTTCCCACTCGATAATGTGCCTGAACTGCCTCACAAGATCGATCAGCACACTTTTTTCGTCCTCGGTGAAGCGCGGGGCCGCCTTGCGCTGAGGTGTCTCTTGGGACCACAACGTGCCTTGCTGCGACATCTCAGCGAATGGTTCTTTCTCCTTGATTCGAAGACTTCGCTTCGAAAAGTGACGTGGGGGACGTAGCATGAGCCGAAAAATGTTTTCGTAGTACACATTTTACGTCGTTTTTGTCTCGTTCGGTGCAGCTGTGTGGGATTGAGAAACTTGACAGGCATCAGTTTGCAGCACAACGATACGAAAGATTCCTTAAGCTTTTCTCAGAAAAAAAGAGCTTCCCCTAGTGCGGGTTTAATCCACGGACAGGCACAAATTTTTTGGTGACAAGGCGAAGCTTTTCTTGGGACTTCCTCGTAGCTTTGTATTACAAACAGGTGCTCTCGTACAAATACGTGGATGAGATCTTCGTTCACTTCGCAGGACGCGCATGGCAGGCCTGTGTCTTTTTCGTTGTTCGCGACAAAGCTTCCAGCAGATAACATATCCTGACCATGTGCGCCCCCCCCCCCTCCCCTCACCAACATGCAGCGCGGCATTGCTGCACCCCGCGAGGCAAAATGCCGCCGAGACCCGTGATCCCGACACCCGCTTCTTGTCTTGTTTACGAAGAATCAGATGTTCAACGAAAGTAGACAAATAATTAGCATTTCCAGTTCTATTCTTTAGCATTTTTTTTGGGGGGGGGGGGGGTGGCGGCACCCACATGGGCCTGAACAAGGGCTTTGTACACTTTGTTTCCAGAACTTGTTGCATTTTTTATTTATTCATATATAACTGCGACCTAGCTCGCTACAAGCATGTCCATAGGCGATTAGAAAGGCTAGTACCTTGAAAATTCGCGATACCTCGCTTAAAACTTGCGAGCCAGGGCAGCGCATATACACTCCGCGTTCGATAAGAAAAAAAAAAAAAAACGACGAAAGGACACAACGCAAACCGTGCCTTGTTTCGCATCTTTATGGGAAATTCTATTAGCGCGCAGGCCAAAACAAGCAAGCTTGGAGTAACGCGCCGCGCTTGGGCGGCCCCTGAAACCAGCGGGCAACGGACGCTTTACACAAGCAACACTGCGCATCGCTGCGGCGGCGGGAACCACGTGCCGCTCGTTAACAGTAAAATTACAAAAATATGCTTGTAGCACTTTGATGTGATAGTTCTTTTCAAATATGCGAACTTTTCTTGCTGTAACACGTGCCTTACGCCAACAACTTCATTATTAACCTCGGTACCAGGCGAGCAACGTGTTTCTGCATTGAAGCACGTTCTTGACTTGACCAAGCAAGACAGCCTAACGTCTATGAAACGCGAAGGCCGACTTGGGCGTTTTGAAGTCCGCTGCTTGCTTCGGGCCGACTTGCTCAAGTCAAGTTGAAGGCACGAGCCAAGCAACATCTCTGCATTCGGGGGTAAGGATATCAACGAATTCGTTATAGAAAGAATTCTTAGTTTACATTTTGTTTTGTACCTCCTGCACAACGCATGCATATGTTTCAGACATATTCTCCAAACATGGGTGTTCCTCCCAGTGTAGAAAACAGTTGGCTTCTGAGGGTGGGGCCCTTGGTTCGAAGACCAGCCCCGCCAAGTAAAGCTACATTCTACGTTTCGTATTAGGTGATAGAGGTACGAACTGATGTACAGATTTCTCGTTTAATCGGCAGAGAAATGCTTGCGCATTGAAAAAATAACAGCAAAACCATCTCTGCATAATTTTCACAGTGAACGCGTTTTCATTTGCGTTGATGAAGCGTTTAAATAAGTACTCACCTGCACTCACTCCCGATCAACGTTTAACATTGATTCAGCGCTCCGGGAACGCGAAAAGAGTCTCAGCAAGCTGGCTTCCACGAAAGAAATTAAGCCATGAGCATTGTCCAAAATGCGCCAAGTGTTTGAAAGCGCGTTCGTTCAGAAACTTGGCACGTTTGGAAATGAGGTGGAAAGGAAGATATTGGAAGCGACGGGAAGTGACCTACTTTTTGGCACTGATAATTCGAACGTTGCTCGTGTAACGTTTGGGAAAACGCGCTTAAGTACACTGCGTTAAGCCGTGAAAAGAGAGAGCAAGTTCTGTATTGAAACACACAGAATTCTGCCGACCTGTATAAATGCGCTTGCACGCACGCTACTCTGCGTAAGCGAAAGAGATTGATGGCAGAAATGCCCCAGGAATGGGAGGGCAGGAAAGTAAAAGAAAAAAAAATATATGGTCTTAATATTGACACGTGCATACAGTGGGTCTTTGTCTGTTGTGCGAGGCAGTTTTGCTATTTGTGCGTGGCGGAGTTTTTGGCGGCTAGTAGAAGAGAACAACGACGTTCAGCTCGATTGTAACTGACGTGCTGAAAGCCGGGCTGTTATTGACTTTCGTTTTTATTACCGTGACAAACTGGTGGAGGTGCGGGGTACGACCCTTTTGCGCTATTTCAACCTCAAGACGAGTTCCTACCACCATTTCCACGATCCCGGGGAAAACCGGCCACTTCGGCACAGCCGTCGCTTGCTAGGACTACCTCCCGAGTTCGGCCCATTGAGCTCAGCAAGAATGTTCGCCACAACGGCAAGTCAGACGCAAGAGAGCGACGTAGACCGCCTCACTGCCATCCCGAGTGTGGTCTATCCAGCACGTGTCCCAAAGTCCTTTCATGGCGATGTGTTCGAGGACGTGGACGATTGGCTAGACCACTTCGACCGAGTCGCAGCAGCCAACGAGTGGGACGAAAGGAGGAAACTGCGCTATGTCTACTTCGCCCTCGAAGACTACGCTCGTACGTGGTACGAGAATCATGAGAGTTCTCTGAACACCTGGCAAGAATTCGAACGACAGCTGCGTGACGCATTCAGGAATCCTGAAAGAAAAGCGAAAGCCGAGCAGGCCCTGGAGAGCCGAATTCAGAAGCCCAACGAAAGCGTGGCTATGTTCGTGGAGGACATGTCACGCTTGTTCAAACGTGCTGACCCAGAAATGGCTGAGGCAAAGAAAGTCCGTTTTCTAATGCGCGGGGTGAAGGAGCAACTTTTTGCTGGACTCATGCGCAAGCCCCCATCTACCGTCGCTGAGTTCATCACCGAAGCGATGACAATGGAACGGGCGCTTCAGCAACGCTTTCTTCAGTACGAGCGCCAAAGTACTGTCACCGCCGTGTCATCCTTCACGGGTGGACACGACGTAGCAGCGCTCCGGGAGCTTGTGCGGAGCATTGTCCGCGAGGAGCTTGAGAAAGCTCGCCACCCTACTCATCAGCCGACCGCGAATGTTCTTGGGGACATGATTCGTGACGAGATCAGGAACGTGACCCAGCCATTAGTGACAATGCCCGCGGGAGCCCCAGCTCTGACTTATGCCGAAGCGCTACGGACCCCTCAACCATCTATGGGACGTCGCCCACCCTCCGCCCTTCCTGTACTGCCACGACAATTACCTGCTGCGGCTGCAAATGCCTATGGCTTCGAAGTCCCGCGCGAAGTCACCCGGAAGTCAAACGTGTGGCGCACCTCCGATAATAGGCCGCTTTGTTACCACTGCGGTGAAGCGGACCACCTCTACCGCCAGTGCCATTATCGCAGAATGGGCCTTCAGGGATTCCACCCC
Source organism: Rhipicephalus sanguineus (assembly GCF_013339695.2). Lineage (NCBI taxonomy): Eukaryota > Metazoa > Arthropoda > Arachnida > Ixodida > Ixodidae > Rhipicephalus > Rhipicephalus sanguineus. The sequence continues at coordinate 76,788,928 of NC_051182.1, read as the reverse complement.
AACGCACGTCGACCAAGCAATGGTGAGCGCCCACGCGAGATTGAGCAGTACCTGGCAGCTCAGCAGTCATACCCTCCTGCGCCAAGGCACCAGTCCCGTTCACCGTCCCCTCGGCGCTTCACCTCACCCAGTCGTTACTCCACGTTCTCTAATGTTCGCCAAAGGTCCCCAAGTCCTCGCCCACGTCCGGAAAACTGAGGACAGCGACCTCTGGGGGTAGGGCCGCTGTTGACCGACCTGACAAACATCCTCCGATGCGACTCCGTAACGACGACGACGCCGATTTATCCGCTACGCCATCTTCTGATAACGACGCACGACTTTCCGCTGATATTGCTGTAATTATCGACAATCTCCAAGTAACCGCTCTCGTGGATACCGGCGCCGACTACTCGGTTATGAGTGGTGAACTCGTGGCTGCTCTTCGAAAGGTGACGACACCATGGAATGGTCCCCAGCTGCGTACGGCGGGTAGTCACCTGGTGACACCGGTTGGTAGATGCACTGCCAGAGTGCATATAGGTGACTCAACCTTCACCGGCACTTTTGTCGTACTACAGGAATGCTCGAGGCAGGTCATATTAGGAATGGACTTTCTGAGAGAATATGGGGCTGTCATAAACCTTCGAGAGCTGCTGGTGACATTTTCACGCGACACGGACTCACACGAAAGCGAATCCCGCACTGTCGCGCTGCGTGTATGCGACGATTCCGTGACGGTGCCGCCCCGTTCCAGTGTGCTGGTTACTGTGGTGAGCGACAGCGACCGAATGGCCCTCGGAATTGTGGAAGGCGATGTATCTGTCCTCCTGTCTCGTCAAGTATACGTCGCCCGCGGCCTCATGGAACTGACGCAAGAGCCCGCTAAGGTTCTACTGACGAATTTCAGTCAGGAGTACCAGCACTTCATGAAGCAGAGCGTTGTCGCCTACTTTGAGGAAATCAGCGACTTCAGAACCAGTCCATTATTTGCAGAACTATCCTCCGGTCCTCACGACGACAAGCAGTGTACAGTCCAGTTAGATGTGAGCTCCAAGCTGTCGGCTCCGCAGCAAGATAGTCTTCGCTCTCTTTTGCTTTCATTCAGCGACTGCTTCGCCACTACGTCGAAAATCAAGCAGACATCCGTTACCAAGCACAGAATCTTAACCGAACCCACTGAAAGACCCACTGTATGCACGTGTCATTATGTGCACGTGACAATATGTACACATAAGATATAAAACGTAAAGCTTCTGATGTATGCCACTTAAAGGTTATCAGTCATGTAAGTGTCCTCGAGAGATGTTTTTGCGCGTTACATACATACATACATACATACATACATACATACATACATACATACATACATACATACATACATACATACATACATACATACATACATACATACATACATACATACATACATACATCATGGCGAGTCTTAGATAAACTTCTAGACTTTCTATTCTCCTCAATCCCCTCTATTCTCATAGAAGGTATGGATGGCTATTAAATGGTGCCAAATAGACTGCAACAGGTTAATCACAGGTTTTAATGCTTCATCATAACGCTGTCGATAGACGTGTCTGACTTCCAAAGAGTTCGCTGCTTCACTTTAAATAGCGCTCTTTTCATGCCTTCACGCAGGTTCCGTGAACGGGATGGGATTTAGCCAGAAGCGCCGCCGCCATCGCCGCATTTCCAAATTTCGGCCAGCATTTCCGAATAAGCCGAACCTTTTCACGGCGAGCACATTTTGCCGAAATTCATTGCAGACATCGATACAACACAAGATCGAAGCACTTCCTTGCGCTCTCCTGGAGAATAAGCGTCTCTGGCGCCTACGGTGCCTGGAGTTTACGCCCACCTAAATACAAGTGGCGCGATCTCCGGCCGTGACAGGAAGCGAGGCGTCGGTGCTCACCATAGACGGACGGCGAATCGTCGTTTTCTCGCGCCTATTGGCCCATATAAAACATTTTCAGCGTTTCACTTGTTTGATGCGTCACTGCAACTGCTTGTTTTTCTACTGATTTTCTTGCTTATTAATGGAGATCGGATGTTAGGCAAATGCCTATTTTGTTCCTTGCACTCCTGTCACGTCGTTTTGATATATGTGCATGAACTTGAGGTTAAGAAGAGTTCTTATAGTGTTTTATAGTGCCTATAAATGCTTATTTTTGGCGTCTGTGCCTCAGTGCTTACAAATGCCTATAAATGCTTATTTTCAAAATTGGCACTTATATTAACACTATTTAGCCTCAAGTATCGCTCCCGGGAGCAGTTTGAAACCGTTATTCATGTTACCGCGCAACATTCACTGCTCGGAACTATGGGGTTCAGCCTAGTCTTCCAGTTCAACCACCTCCCGGAAACAACGGCTAGCAGCCGCGAAGTGGGACACGCCGGCGAGCATTCGCCGCCACAGAGACATGGCGCGAGCGGTTAGCGAATGTGAGACCGTGGAGAGCTATCAGCGGAAAGGATGGTGAAGAGCAAAAACAAAGGAAACTGTGATGTGCACGCAGCTTTTGTATTTCTAATTTACTTTGTAAGGTGTCCACTGCATTGCGGAGCCAGAAATATTTTTGGGAGGTGGGCTTCAACCGCACATTATGTATGTACGTGCGTGCGCTTAGATGTGTGCGTGTATATATACGCAAGAAAAACGGAAAAGTTTAGGGGAGGGGGGAGTTGAACGGGAGGTGTTAATTGAACCCCCCGAAACCCCCCTCCACCCTGGCTACGCCGGTGGTTCACTGCCAGGGGAGAAACTGGCTATACACGATTAGGCCCGGCCAATAGGAGGAATTCCTCCCTTCTGGTCTTTGAGCGATCTGGCTATCTGCTCCTGCTCTGCCCATGAGTGTGTTGAATCGACAGTGGACACTTGTAGACCGTGTTCTGCGAACCATGCGTGACAAAGCACGGCCATGTTCATTGTTGGCGCTTTGTGCCATCTTAAGCTGCAACATTTCTGTTGTCTTGTCGTAGATAGAGGTCGCGCACATTTTCGTTGTAGATTATTTGCATTTATGTGAAAATTCATTGTGCTTCTATTTACGACTTTGGAAGCTTAAAACGTTGTTTTGCCTGCCTATTCTGGCGCCTAAAACGAGCTTTTTTGATGCCTAAAAATTGGGCCTCTACTTATTAAATTACCAATCGGCAGCACGTATGTTTTCATTTTTCTCGGTGCGGGCCTATTTTCGACATCTCGTGGATTTTCCCTTATTCGCTGTGCAAGAGATCGCGCTAGCTTGTGCTGTTTTCGTGTGAGCAGTCGCGGATGTTCCCAATGCTTTGTGCTCTGGAAACCCTGTCCATGAACCGTACTGAGTAGGGCGCAGACACGGAATGGTCCGCTATCACTGGCGTAGCCAGGGGTTGGGGTTGTAACCCCCTCCCCGAAATTTGTCTATTTGGCATGTCTAAAAATTTCTGGCACATCCCTGTGTGCTATCCCTTTCAGCGGCGGTAGCTACGTTTGTGTAGGCAACGTGTTTATGCTAGGTTGTCAACTTGTGGCCAAAAGAGAGCAAGATACATGCTCATTCGACGACGACGTGAGCATTCTGCATAGTCAGTATGTCTAGACTTAACCTCAGTGTGCTTCGTATGACTGTAGCCGATCACTTTGGTGAACGCACTACGATGTTCGACGGGTCGTTCAACATGCCGCGTTCCAGAACGAACGTAAAGAGTATTACTTTTCTCGAAATGAATGCAACCAAAACTAATTGCGCACACATTTGGAACCTATGATTTCATTTTTTATGTGCGAATGGGAAAGTACTCACTGCAGAATAATGAATAATTTAATCATGTGCTAATTATAATTACTGAAACTCGCACAAAACAACACATTTCGTTCCTTTATTTCTTGGAATGTAATATTGAGTTGGTTGGTTGCAAAACTTTAATGAGGTCCTGGAAGGCGCGCCTCAGCGCGCAGCGGGCGACTCCCACGTCGGGACCATCAGGCCAAGCCTGCCGGCCGCTCCACGGGCCTGCTGGACGGCCCAGAGCTGGTCAGCCAGGAGGGAGCTGTTGAGTGCCTTGCAATATTGTTATGTGAATTTGACGCAATCATAGACAGTTCATCAAATTCGTGCCTGAAAGGGCTGTACTAGCTTACAACATAAGAAAAAAAGAATTAGGGCATGCTTCGCACTAGGGGTGCCAAGCCTGAAGGAAATGCAGAGCTGGGCAGCCCTCTTCATTTCTTTTAGATGCGAAGCATTTTTTACTAGGGGTTGTGTCCGGTGGCGTCCGCGCTCCACTGCGCATGCGCGTCCCCTCTCCCTATCTCTCCTCTCCTACGCCCCCCCTCCACTCTCGCGCGCCTCATTCTCTCCTGCGGCGAATAGGCAGCAGCGACGCCCCTTGACGTGGCACGAGCGGCCGATGGCCGCCTCTGCTTCTGTGGCTCTAGACGCGGGGCGCTCGTGCTCTCCTTCCCTCGCTGAAGAATCCCACGACGACACCAATTGCATGGGCTGCAGAGAGGCAGACGCACATGATCTTGCGACTTTGCGGGAGTCGAATACATCGGACGCCGGCAGTTCCCCGCAGCGGGAGCTGGATGGAGGCTGGAAGACAGTGCTGAGTCTACGCCAGAGGAAGGCACAGGCTCGAGAACGCAAGAAAAAAAAAATTTCACCATCTCCCGCTCAAGCTAACCATCGCCCCGCTGCTTCGCATCCACATCCCTTTAGCGGGAGATGGTGTAATTTTTTATGTTTTTTTCTTTTCTTCTTCCTCGGTTTCTTTTTCTCGTCTGTGACATCAAACGCGGAACTACTATGTCGGCTGCAACAGTGACTTTTCTCTCCTTCTCTCTAACTTTCCTCCCCCCCCCCCTCCCCAGTGCAGGGTAGCCTACCGGGCCCTGTTTAACCTTCCTGCCTTCCTTTTACTCTTATCCTCTCTTCTCTATCTGCTTCTTCTATGTGTTTTTTCTGTATTTTTGTTTCTTTCTTTCTCTCTAGGAATTTCTTTGTCCTTCTCGCTCTTTCTATTTTTTCTTTCTTGCCCTTATTTCTCTCTCTCTCTCTCTCTATTTCTTGCGTCCTCTTTCTTCCTATCTCTTCGTCTTTCCCTTTATTTCTTTCTCTTTCTAACTTTCTGTCGTTTTCCCCTTTCTTTCTCTCCATTTCTGTCTTCTTTCTATTTATATGCAATCTAGCATATAAATAGAACACTAATCCTGCCGTTTTACTTGATTGTGTTATTTTTCCGCAGAGCGCGGTTTTTCAAAGCCCCGCGGAAGTTATCCGATGTAGCCACATGTCGACGATGCCGCGTGCAGGGATTTATTTCCTCGAGATAGCACGTTTCTGCGGAGTGCGGTTTGCAATACATTTCCCATACAGGCAGCACCAGTAACCCACAAGGCAACTTCGGCTTGCCAGATTTCCGCAGCACACATAGTGAAAGTGCGTCATATCGGCACGTAACGTAAGCAGGACTCTCCAGCAAGTGCCATTTTCCTGCCCGGATCGTCTCAGTGCTGGTTTGGACTTAGTTCAATATCTCGGGTGTGTTTTAACGGTCAAAATTCTTATTTGCCACTTTTCGGACTCGCTCGCCAGTTACCGCGCAAGAAGTTTTATTTTAACAGCGAAGCTGTTTGAAGGGGTACTGACACAAAAATTTTGGCCTGGCGTTTTTTTGCTGCAATGTGTTGCCGGGGACCTGTTCAGTCATGACACAGCACAATGTTTGCTGCAACGCGCGACAGGTAATTAATTACAGGCTCCTCATTGCCGACCAGTTTCAGTTTCGATTTCAAAAGCGACAAGCCTCCGGGTGCAACTATCACCACCTAGCGGGTGCAGCACTCGATCACGTCAGCACACAGAACTGTGACGCACTTCGCGCTGTTCGCGAGCAGCCGCCGAGAAATAGGCTGCTGGAGCGAGCGCGGCAAAAAAATTGCGGCTATGACGTCATCATAACTTGTTGCAGCGTGGTCACGTGAGGGAAGTAGGGGGTCAACGAGGGTCACCTTTGAGGGCGTCAATAGTGCGAGGGTGTCGATCGCTCACGCAAACTTCAAAATTCATTTAAAGTACCTTCCAAGCTATATTCGCTGTTGATATTTCGCAGATGATATACGCATGTTCACGAGAATCGTTCCCGCAGGCTATCTTGGCCGTCAAATTTTGTGTCAGTACCCTTTAAGCTGTCGGTAACTTGTGCTGCGTCGTAAAAAAAGTATCATCATCATGAACCGGCCCGCGCTTTCTTCATTCTCTTTACAGTGACGCTGTTTAAACTATCGGTAGTTTGTGCTCCATCGTGCAAAGCTCGTCAGGTGGGTATGCGCTACAGGTATTGGGAAGCACCGCTATCGTGTACAGCAGGTGCGCGTGTCAAACTAAAATGAACGCGCGAGAAGAGAGATAGCAAGAAGGAGATAGTAAATAGAGGAAAAGAAAGCGATAGGAAGACACAGGAAGAGCAAAATATAGAGAAATAAAGGTAATAAATGCATAAAAATAGAAAGACAGAAAGAAAGAAAACAACATACACAGACATGAAAAGCACATAGAAAAAACAGAGAGGAAGACAGACAGAGTGAAATAAAGAGAAAGAACGAAAGCGAGAGAAATAATAAAAAAAAACATAGAAAGACTTAGAAAGAGAGAGAAAGATATAGACAGAAACAGACACGAAAAAGAGATACAAAATACAAAGAGCAAGACAGAAAGAGAAAGAAAAAGAGAAATAACGAGAAACAAAGAAAGAGAGTGAAAGAAGCAGAGAGAGAAAAGGAAAGGGAAGAATGTGCAATAAAGCTAGAAAGAGCGAGAAAGAGAAAGAAATAGAAAGAGAGAAAGAAAGAAATTGAGAGAAACACACATAAAACCGAGATACAAGAACCACTAAAAGAAAGAAAGGGCAGAAAAATAAATAAAAGCAAGGAATTCTACCCAGCTGCGCTTTTCCTTCAGCCTTGGCACGACCAGTGCGAAGCTACCATGATTTTTTTACGAGAGGAAGGCCAGTCGTCGGCGTTCGCGTCGTACAATCTATCGTACTCCGGGCTGCCGCGGCGGGGCTCGCTACCAACCCTAATTTATTCAGGACTACTTAAGCCAAGCTCTATAAAGCCAAGACTGATTGAGTCAATACTAACTGCATCAACAAGTATTTGAGCTCACATAGTGTTTCCACATTACATTTAATAAGTGCGTTTATTGATACTAATACTGATAGACAGGCAATTCCTTCCTTTGTCAATTGGTGCTATGCACTTTAATATGCCAAAGTCCAAAAACATATTTATTGGACCATCCCAAACGAGCCACATTTCCCGCGGACAGGAAAGTGCGATAACTTTCCAGTGTTAAAGCTGGTCGGAGTCCGTGAACAGATGTTTTTCGCTCTCGCCTACAGTGTTTCAAAAAAATGGCATTTGTTGCTATTTTTATTCCTGCTTCTGGTCGCAACTGCAATTCTCATTCAAACTTTCGCGAGTTCTTTATAAAATTGTATGACTGACGGTGAAAGTGATAGTGTTTACTATGCTGATCACGCTAAATTTCCCTTCTTTTATTTTAGGCAAAACATATACTCGAATAATTTTGGTAAGGCTTGAATAGTCTGCCCATCCGCTACTTTTTCGACACAGTTTGCTTCTACGCTACGCTCCAACAAGCTGTGGAAATGAGCAATCGCTCCCTGTGTACATACTGTATACCATGCACCAGCTGGAAGACACGTGTTTATTGAAGCACATAAATCATTTGACCGATAGTTCTAAAGATAAACATCACTTGTGCCATCTACTGTTCCAATCGCACGTCTCAGCCTCCGCTTTGTGCGTCGTTGTCGATTGTCAAGGTTGGGCTTTATGACTATGTGCACATGAAGTGGTGCTTTCCAAATCGCCATGAACTGCCGTTCAGGCCAAACACATGACTTCGGCAGCTTTATATTTCTTCGCTGTGAATTCTTGTAAACGGAACAAAATCAACCAGGTGCGAACTGACGCTCATTGAGTGAAAATAAAATACGTAAGCTTGGCCATAATGACTTGGATGTGAGGCATGTTCACTACAATCACTACAAAGTGATTGTTTCTCCGAAGACGTTCACTACAATGTGATTGTTGCATCGTCGTCAAAATCATACATATATATGTCGCAAATTAATCAGGAAAACTGGGAACATAAACGCTATTCGCTACATATTCTTTCAGTACACATCGAGTATGCAGCCTTCGTTCTTGGCATCAAGTTGCTCTTACTGGTTCTGCATACAAATCAATATGAAACAACGTATCACAAATATCGACGAAGGTGTTTATTATCATCTTCCCAAGTCCTCGATCTGAAGAATAAAACAGAAGGACACATATTACAGTAAAAGGACACTTATTGCACTGTTGATCTTCAGCGAAGCATTGTACAGCATAAACTATGAAGTTGTAGAAAAGGCACCGTGAAAACTGTCGAAAAACTCAGCCGATAGGAAAAGAATCAAAGATTCTCATTCTCCTCCAGCTGTACCTCCTCATGAACATTCTGGACATAGGTCGGCATGTGTTACTTGATATGGTATATTTATACTGTGTCTATACAGATTATTCAAGAATTTGCGTGAATGTAAAGGAATCATTAGATTCTGTAGCAAACCCTCATCGGCCCTTCAGCTATAATCCAAAAGACAATGCATGACAGCTCTTGCCTTTTGTCATCAATGGCAGGTTCAAGGCACTGGAAAGATAGCTAGAAACACGTCACCTTAACTAAGGTACGCCGTTTAAATTTCACTCAGAGACAGAGACCAGTACATGACAATACTTCGTGGGACACAAAACTGTACACGGAATACATGTGAAGAACAGCGAAATTCCGCATTCATCGAATGGAGCATAACATAAACAGAGATCGTCGCGGCTAAACTTAGTGAGTAAAAATATTATTATGAATGTCAATACTGGAGGTCCTCTCGACCGTAGGTACATTTAAATGGGATATGCATTGTTAAGTCGATGAGAGCCATTCGACCATTTCATAAGGAAAGCCCTATGACGTCGCGCAGTAAATTCTATAGTAAAGGAATAAACCAATGGCACTACATGCTTCAGGCACGTAGGCAAGGGGGGCCCGGGGGGGCCGGGCCCCCCCCCCCCCGAAATTCGTCCAGCTTTCTATATTTCCAGGCAACTTTTTTTTCTTTTTGCCATGGAAAGGCTTTCTTTCGAAGAATTAGGCCTTGCCACCCCCCCCCCCCCCGAAAAAAAATCCTGGCTACGTGCCTGACATGCTTAGTGCTATTAGTTTCTGAATTATCGCATTGTATGCACTTGAAACAATATACCCGGCATTAGATCACGATAGCTTACCCTGTCGACCTAGGAGTAACCACACATCCGTACGGTCGCCTACGAATTTACTGCACGCGTACGCTGACATACAGCTACTATCGGACGCATGAAATACAGTAGTTATCCCCATTCTTTATTACTACACGCCATTTAATTTTCACCGCTGTGAAGGAAGCCCTTACCGTAGTCCACTACCCGCACAATTAGTTCAACACAACATAACGCTCCCTTTTGTCACTTGAAGCGAAGACGAGAGATACACCTGATTTTGTGCCTTCACATACCAGAGACCACTGTCGCAGAAGACAGATCACCTCAGTTTGTCAAAGGATGTTTAGAACACAAAGAATACTTTTAAATGCAACAGCTGAAGTTTCGGAAATCTCTACTTGTGCACTTGATTTTCTTACCACGCTATTAAACTCGACGATGCCCCGTAGAAAGCTCACATTCATGATTGCCGTCCGTATGCGCACCTAACATGTCACGACGATACCCATAGTTTATAACTTATCTATTCAAGAACTGCTAAGCGACGCTGCTTTTCTGCAGACAACAGTCATCATTACAAGGTTTGCAGTTCATCATCTTCGGCAGGACGGGTACAAGAGATCGAGGCGCAATACACCTCAGAGGCTGAAGGCAAGGATTCATAGTAGCGCAAGCTTCGTCAAAATGCTATTTAGTTCATCTGAAATGCAGGAACTTATTGCCACTTGTGACGATTCAAAAACAGCAACGCGTACTGCGCTTTTCTGCTTATAAAAAGGTCGCTTCGGTCGAAAAGTGGAGCTCGCGCGCATACGACGTGTCCATCCTTTTCTCATTACACAACGTTTTGAGCTTGCACAAACATTATTCCGGCAGGTGCACTCAAACAACGGCTGCCTTCAGCCTCGCGCGATGCCTCTGTTGCCTGGAAGTGTGGACGCTGGCGGCTGTGTGTCCCGTATGAGAAAGGCGTCCTGCACGACGGGAGGCGCAATTTCAAGCAGGCGGAACTGGAATGCCCTCAGAAGGCCGTCCGGACGGTACGCAAAGCGCGGCCTCTGTGCCAGTACCGCGGTCTCCATGGCGTCCACCACTTCGTGGATTTCGGTGCGCGACTTGAGCAGCTCCCGCCGCAGGTACTGGCGGCTCAGCTCGTAGTAACCTTGGCCGTAGTCCCGCCGGACTTCCTCGCTGGTCTCCTGCCATAGCTTGTCCATGGCCGGCAGAAGGATACCGTCAGCCGTGAGGTTTGTGCTGTGGTTGTGGGAAGATGAACAAAGGCTATGAATCGCATGAAGTTGTGCTATAAAAACAATTAAAGGGATACTGAACAACAATAGAAAGCACCTCCACCAGCACCTCCACTACTCTGCAAGACAGCAGCACAGTTGTGGTCTCGACGACGTTTATTCGACAGAGTACCTGACCAACCCTTCGAACGAAGAGGACGCTCCCAATGATGATTGCTATATACAGGTGAAGAAGATGAAGGACGAATGCTGTGAATATCGAGCCCACAAATGTGACGAAAACGTCGAAATTCTACTCGGAAGACGCGACTGTCCCGATACACAGTTTATTTCGCATATTTTTGAACAAACCATTGGCTCTGTTTTTGGAGGATTGTCAGCGCGCGGCGGCTGCATGCCAGTGCAAGCCGTGACGTCAGAGTCACCGCGGCGGATGCAGCGTGTACGTTTTTTTCCGTACTGCTAGTTCCCTTTCTTCATTTCTACTTTACATCCCACTCTCCCCCTTCCACAAAGGTGTTAAGACATGCCCGACTCTTAGGGGCTTTACCTCACCCGGGAGCATACCCGCAGCCGGTGCCGTTCGTAGTGGTTCTAGGAAGCGTAGTGGGAGCTGAGCAGGTTGAGAGAGGCACGCGATGGCTCCCCGATGCACGCCCGTTTACGGTGACGTTAACGTCACCTCATCTAGTTCACGAGACGGTGGCTAGGCGCGGCATGCAGTTCGTTGAAAACTCAATAAATTTATTACTTCCCTCTAGTTTCTGTCTGAAATGAATTGTGTCTGTGCCCAACCTTTCAGTTTCGCGGATAATATCGGCGGCAAGATTTTTTTCACTATCTGTTTAAGGAATAAGCGGAGTCGGAGTTGTAATAAACGGAGTCGTAATAAACATGAATCCAAACTGAACAGCGATAGCATCACTCCTTTACATCTTTTCTAACAGACATAGGCTCTCACGCAAAACCGCGACTGGACACGCATAGATGCGTCCATGCCTCCACGCACCTGCACGAATAAAGACGATTTAACAGATGCATTCAAAGCCTTTTAATCAATACACTTTAAATTCTGGTCCGAACTGTCACGTAAGCACTGCGATGATGACGGCCCACAACGACTATTCTTAAATCTTGATCTTCTTGGCATCAGTGGACGTTTACATGGCACATCACCAGAACTATAAATTTAGATTCTTATTGCCCTGCGACGCTTCTTACATGATGCCAGGCCCATAGCCAGGGGGGGGGGGCTTCCCCGAAAGTTTTATGATACATGCTGTTTTACCGAAAATAAATAACGGAAATAGGCGTTTTTCTCATATAGTCAAGGCTTTCAGCAAGTGCCCCTCCCCCCCCCCCCGCCGAAAAAAATTCCTGGCTACGGGCCTGTATGATGCCGTGCACTTCGCACAGCAGAGAAATGAAATTAGGATGTGTGTGCGCGTGAATTTGGGCGGTAGTGAGAGATGGGTCGAAAACACTGTGTGATTTCTCTTAGTGGGTCTGGTAGTGGAACACGACCACAGTGAAATGTACCGTCATGACGCAGAACCAACTGTCTCATAATCGGCGGCCATATTCTTCAAAAATACGCAGCACTGCGAGATCGTATTTTTTTAATTATCACTGGCAAAACGTGTTCCCATTCGTAATTTATTGTTTGCGTTTCGCTGGCTGATGGCTGTACTACTGGTAAATTAAAAAAAAAACATAAAAATTGGACTTATACTTACGCGTACATGTTGGGCTCGATGGACACAACGCGGACGCCGAACTTCTTCATCTCCCTTCGGAGGCCGTCGGCGAAGAAGCGAGCCGCGCACTTGGACATAGAATAGGCCACCGAGAAGGGAATGGAGAAGTATCCTGCGTACGCACAAAACCATTCAGTCAAGCTCGACGACAGTTATGCATTTTTCCAACATGTGAACTTGACCTATGAAGCGTTTATATGTTAAAATAAAACGCATTAAAGAACCGTAGGAAACCCTGATGCAAGTCTTAGGGGTCCGAGAGTGGCACTGACTCCGGTTCTTGTGTAGACTTGGGCAACCATGTGACAACACCGGATGTTCGCGATCCTTTAGCGTAGCGAGCCCCACCCAGTAAGTTTTTCAGATGTAATTGCTGTTTATATCAATTTCTACCAAATATATGGTTCTAATTTTACCTTATGGTATATCTTAATGTTCGCTGTCTCATATGCACCCTTAGCTTAACCCACGCAAGGAAAATTGGATGCGCGCAAACAAGGCAAGGACGCAGAAGACACAGGCACAGCTCTTGTCCAGTTTGCGCGTTTCCTTGTTTTCCTTAAGAGTATGAACCAACTCGCCCAGTGAAAAGCTTTATTGAACCACATTGGCTTAACCCATTCCATGGCGTTAGTGTGCCCTCGTGCGTCTCTCAGGTTAACTGTGTTCTGCGCGCTGCCGAAGCCACTGGGATAGATGCACGATCTTGCCCGTCAGCTGCCGCGAAGTGCCCAACCCGATGGGTCTCTGAGATATAGCTGCTGTTTACATTAATTAGCATAGGCGTGCGCACAAGGGGGCGGGGGGGCGCCCCCCTTCGCCCTAACAATCTAACGGAGGCGCCAATTCCGCCCAATACCTCTACTCAGTAAGACCTTTCACGCCAATTTTTAGTGCGCAAGGTTATGGCTGTGCATTCTTTTTGACGATAATGGCGACACCTGATAGTGCATGCAACTTGTTTATTTCCAACCTTTACCCCCGGAAAGTCGGGGACCTTTGGCAGGCTGTCGTGAGAAGCACGTCATCGCTTCATATTCATTTTCGCATCCATGGCGGAGCTTTTTCCTATCGGGGCTCTACAAACGGGGGGCGGGGAAGGCGCTGCAATGAGACTTAGCCCCTCCCTAATGAAGAACCCTGCGCACGCCGATGTTAATGTGTATTAATTATGAGACTCTAATTTTAACTTATGACATACCTTAATGACCGCTCCACCATATACAACCCTTAGCTTAACCCATACAGTTTCATATTATAATACCTAGAGGAGAATCCGGCGCTAGTGTCTATGCGGGTTCATTGAGCGGCGCTTCAACCACCATGGGAATGATGGGAAGTACAGGCTTCGTATCTGCTTCGGATGGATAAGGTTCTTGAGATTCGCGACGCTTGTTTGCCGAGTGTAAAACGAAGTGATATGAAGTTATTTTTAATGAAAACTTGCTTGATTGTTTTGTACGTAAAACTGATTGCAAAAGGCTTGCGTGACAATGATACGGAAATGAAACCTGGACAAATTCAGCCAGCTGGGTATGCACTGCTTTGCAATTGTGTTCTAGATGTGGCATCCCGATGCAATAAATTATTTTTTATAACGCTAGAACAAGCACGCTTGTTTTTCGCTCGAAAGTACGCATTATCTATTTATGGAAATAACAGTACTGCATTGAGTGAGAAAGAACGTATCACCTGCTGCGATGTCAGGTGCGTCTGTCCAAGTGGTCTGCCCCCAACGCATCTCTCGTTTTGTTGTGAAGTCAAGTCAGAGGAGCGTGAGTCTACATAGCTTCGCCGTCGTTTTGCAGCCGCTTTGAACGAGTTTTGGCAAGACGTGCTTATCAAACAAACGTGAACTCTATGCAATTTCCTGCACTGGCATGGGACGCGACATCAATGCGCAGCGGTGAGTGCACGATGTTTTGCTAAAACTGTCAAATACAACCTGTAAAGCTGCAACGTCACCGCAAACCAAGAGATCTAGCGCTCTCCAACATCTTTGAAACACAAGGGCACTGCTTGAGCGCTTTCCAACGCACCGCACTACCAACGCCTGGCGAAGAACGAAACTGAAACTCTAGGAAAAGATCCGTAGACAGTTCGCTAGCTAACGCAATCCAATCCGGAGCCTGTATTTCCCATCATTCTCATGGTGGCTGAACGATCGCAGCGCCAGTTTCCTCTCGAGGTTATTGTATGAAGCTCTATGGCTTAACCCGTTCCACCCCTTTTATATACGTTTTATTTGTATCATGGTTCGCGGACAACTCGCACCGGCGCTTAACATGGTGGTCTGGAAGACAGCAAAGAGTGTCATTCAGGGCTCGCGCCCCTACAATGTTTGAAAGAAGGAGCACTGACTATTTTTTTCGAGTCCCTTTTCTTCTTTCCAGCTGCTTTCCGAATACGAACATAGCCTTCGCAAAACACGCACGAGCGCCCTTTTCAAAACGCCAGTTTTATGAAACTTCCATTGTTGGATCAGTTATTGCGGTATAATAAAAGCGAAGTAATGTGAAATGAGACCGCCACATGAAAGGGTGACTCTTGTGGGTTATGGCGCCATAAAGGCCGAACCATATAGAGCGTTTTTGCCGGCGTTTTCCCGGCGTTTCGTACGCCGGCGTCCCTCGACGTCGACACTACCGGTGACGGTGGCTGAAACGTCCACCTCTGGACGGTCCAGACATCACGGGCGGTAGCGTCGACGCGGAAGCAGTTCGATGGACGCAGAACCAATCAGCGTGCGGCTGGCAGCGACTTCCGCTACGTAACGGCGTCGTCGCTGCTGCCAAAATGGCTGCCGCCCGCCTCGAATCTAATAAGTCGTCGCCGTGCGCTGTGTGGCCCTTAAAGGGACGGCAACTGATTTTTCTCGACCCAGTTTTTTACGGTGCGACAGGAAGCTCACCCTTCGTAGCGTTTGTAGCTGCAGTGGTTTTATCTGAAAAGCACGTAGTTATTTTATAAGCAGTATTTTTCGATCTGAAAGGCTCCAAACACGCATGGAGGCTTGCTCCAGCAACGCTGAGAATTGATAGCGATGCCGCTAGCCCTTGTGAAAGCTGTCGTTGTTCTCCTTTCGCAGGAGCTACTGTAACTTTGCTTCACCACCTTTATTCTGAGCTTTCCAACCATTTTTGAAAATAGCAAACTGTTACAATGAGATATGTGGCTTTATACACCTTCCCGGTATCTGTACAGCGTTGTGTGCGCTTGCGCCCAAGGTTGCCTGCGCCTGTGTCATGGATGGCTTGTCCCGGCGTCGTTACTCTCTCGATGCACGAGCCAAGCCAAGTAATCGAAAACGTAACTGCGCATATGCGCGTTCACACCGAGTAGCAGCGCGCGTCATTTCTGAGACGAAGTGTAGGTAGCAAAACTATGCCGCTCGAAAATCTTAGCGACCTGGAAACTGCGTGCACGGTTGCATGAGAACGCTGAAAAGTTGCTCAAGACGCGCTGACGAGCATGGGATCATTACGTCACGCGAAGGCAGCGCCACTTTAATGCATACTACTAACGCAGGCCTGTATGTAAATTATTATGGAGTAATACCTTTTAATATAAAGAAACGAACAATATTTCAATACTAACAAAAAAATCGTCGACCGCGTACAGCAATCAACGGTCACGTGGCCGTCTTCATCGGATCATGCATGTTTTTGCCGCCAGAGGCGCCACAGGTCATTTTTCGCGACTTTCAGTTAAGAAATAAAAATATAAATCCATCTCTCACGAAAAAAACAGGGTTGGTTTGAGTCAGTGCAACGGACAATCTTTACATCAGTGGAGTCAACTCATTTCATATTCTGGGCAGTTGTCGGTCCCTTTAAGTTCTCAACTGATGCTTGTATTTGACTTAGTTTGTTCCCTAGAAGCTTCGACAGCAAAGCGCTCGTGATATCTTTGAACTCTTTCCGAGAGCCGCACTCAAGTTCATCGGTAGGCTTAGCAGGAATGAGTGTATTGGTCGAATACGTGGCCTCAAAGATGTGCGGCAGCTTCAAGCTCAGAGGCCATATATTACGAGTTTGTGGTTCTTCTTAATGCCAATAGCTGGCGCTACAGGTCAAATAAAAAAATATTAACTTTTCGGCGGCACTGTGACTCGTTTTTTGCACCACAGAACTGCAAATGAGACATAAATGCTATAATCAGGAATATATCTTGTTGGTCCATTGACGGAAACTGTACACTGCTTTACGAGGTGACAGGTTCATTCCCTCTGGTCACACTGTGCGACGCTGAGTTAACGCTCCTCATATGATTTGCCGCCCTCTCTGACGGCGTTGATGCGACGACGCCGAGGGACGCAACGTCAGAAAACGCCAGCCAAAACGCTCTATATGGTTCGGCCTTAAGACGTACGCGCCAATGAGACCACCAGCATGTTAAACGAGTCCACTGTTAAAGGGAACAATTGCGTGCAGGGCATGTTTGCATTCGCTTTCTTGTAAAAAACATGGTGGCTTAAATTTGCATAAAACTATTGGTGGTTGACAGTTCTGCCTGTTTTCGACATTCTTGTGCAGTGCATGAACAATGTTTCCGTGTTCACTTGTTGTTATCAGCAAAATGAAAGGTGCTCATTGGAGTGTTCCTTTTAACAGTGGACCGTACTGTACACTGATATATTCGGGCATTGTTGAATATGTTACTAGATGTTACCCTTGTATGCTGACCTTCAGTTAACTTTCATTTACTTAAAAACACCTCGTTATGGGAATTGCATGAGGGGTGGTGTTTATAAATGGGAATTTTTATTTTATTTACAGGCCGGATGCGTTCAAAGACCACACTCTTAATATTCAACTTTGAGCAAACGTTCATGAACAGGCGATTTGGCAATGTGACAAAACAGTCCTTTCTATCCAGTCGACGATAGGCAAAGTAAACATGCAGAGAAGGTCGTAGTGTGGCTGCGTCAACTGGCTACTCGCAAGTCATGTCTTGTATTGTACATTTGATGCAGGAGGAAGCGAGATGCCCGAAAAACTTAAAAAAAAAAGAATTAGCGAATCAATGCGACGTTACAGTGATAGCTTGTTTAAACAGGAGCACACCTATAGCGGCGATACACTGGTGTCTGATATTATAAAGAGTTGCGTTAGGGTAAACTACAAGTACTATTACAATCACAGAACCAAACAAATAAAAGTAAAAAATAGCGCTCGCCAGCGCGACATTTCAGAACCTACGTGAAATGGCGTCGCTAATTCGTCAGGATTTTCCAAACAATGACAAGTGCCCACGCGGGCAATACTCACCCCACAGGCTGGTAGTGATGACTACACGTCCTCCCTTGGCCCTGCGCACCATGGGAAGGAAGGCGCGCACGGTTCGCGCCACGCCCACCGCATTCACCTCAAGCATGCGGCGCATGGGTTCCAGCGAGCCCCACTCCAGCTCAGTGGCCCAGATGACACCAGCGTTAGCTACCAAAGCCCACAGCTGGGGAACCTCGGCTACGCTGCCGTCCTGGTCACCGTTAGGGAGATCTCCGTTCTGGTCGACATCTTTCTGCGTACGCCCTGCATATATTTACCGCACGTGTACCAATTACGCAAATAGCTTTTCTCCCTACAAGACACTGCGCAAAGACGAGGGCCTGTTATTAAAGAGGGAGATTATGCACTCGAAAACATACTTCGGGCGCACACTTCATGGAATGAAAGAAAAATAATTCTGTATTGCTACCTGCTTGAACTTTGCTATGCTATATTTTATGCAAAGTCTGATCGTTTTAACCGTTTTTAGGGTTCCAATAAAATAAGAACTATGTGCAACAATATCAGACAGTACATTGAACACAAGAAAATGGTACTACCATTTAATGCATTTAAATCTAAGCACATGGACGTTTCTGCATATCTATAGAAATTGAAACCTGCCAGATAGACAATATAGTGGATTTCTGTTCTGTTTTACGAAATAATTTGTTACCCACGTCCTACGTCAAATCTCCAACTTTAGAACAATCTTTCGAACTGATCTTCGCCACACCTTTTCATACTCGCTAATCATCAGCTTCCGCAGGGGTCGAGTAACCAAGGTTCTAAAACAAAGCACCTTTACACCTGACGATGTTTATAGTCGTTGTAAAGAGACTCGCATAATAAAGAATAGCAGGCGCGAATCACGATATGATTATGGGGTACGCAGTAGCAATGCAAGCTCTGGACAATATTTCGCCACCTAGTGTTTTTTAAGTGTTCCTTCATCATGCCGTGCAGAAGTGTTCTACATCTGGCCCCTGTCGGAATGCTGTGCAATATGTCGCTTCCAGTCAGGGGCTCGCCTTTTTCAGCCTATGTATACTGACTATACAAAAAATGACAGCTGGGCTAGTTGGTAACAGTTCTTGAACATCTTTAAAACAGCAGAAATCACGACGCGGACAAGAGGAGATTGAAGGACACACCACAGCGCGCAGCTCACGAATAAAGTTTATTTGATACCACAAACACACTTACACATAGGCGTGCGCAGGGTTCCCCACCAGGGGAAGCAAAGGTTCATCACAGCGCCCGCCCACCCTAATAAGTCAATGTATGGGGCAGATTTTGCGCCCCCCCCCCACCTCTTAGGTGAGTGGGGGGGGGGGGGCGGCCGCCCCCCTGCCCTCTCTGTGCTCACACCTATGCACTTACATACTGACAACCTGTCACCCATGTTACCACTTCACACATGACGTCAGAAGGCAACCATTCTGAATCCTAAAAAAAACCCAAAAAGCCTGAAAATTCCAGGCGCTTCCACGTGAACAACTGCATAAAAGAACCATAGCTCAAGACCATAGAACCACGCTAAGGACTATAGCAGCTCTTTATATGGCTCATCAGGTGGAAGTGCTTGGCATTTTTGTGATTTTGTTGGTTTTCTTAGGATCCAAAATGGTTGCCTTCTAACGTCATGTGTAAAGTGGTCACATGGGTGACAGGTTGTCAATTGATAAGTGTGCTTGTAGTATCGAATAATATTGAGTTACGAGTTCAGCGCTGTGGCGTGTCCTTCAATCCACTCTTGTGCCTTCATTTACGCTGTCTTAAAAATGTTCAAGACATATTGACTGTTCGCAGAACGGCTTCGCTAAATCTTGCGTAGCTCACCTTCGCCAGCTAGAATCTTCTTGACCTGGTTCACGGCATCTTCCACCTGGCTGTCGCTCGTGACGTCCATGGGTGCTATCACGTGCACGCTTCCTTTCCCCTCTTCCGTCGGCGTGGCGGCAAGCGCTTGGAGCTTGGTGGCACCAAGGCTGTCCGGCAGGAGGCAGCCGGCGAAGACGCGCATTCCACGAGCGTGCAGCCGCATAGCCAATTCCAAGCCAAAGCCGCTGTCGCAGCCTGTGAGGTGAAAGTAAAACAAACTTGAATCTACGACGCGCAAGTGAACGTGAAAAAACTAAAGCGATGAGAAATAGTTGATCGGGGAATCTCGCTGGATCCAACGTTCCGACAAGTGGACTCGTCTTCTTCACAGAAGCAACCTTAATAAAGCCAAATTGCTGCCTTGAAGAAGACAAGTCTACTAGCCGAAACTTTGTAGCCTGTTCAAAGATTTCTGATCCCTTTAATCTTCCATCTACCCCTGAACTTATGCCTTCTTTGGGCAAGAGTAAAGAGTTGTACGTATCCGCCACTCTGCACTTAAAATAGGACAAACCCACCGGGTGTGACTAATACTCGAAGCAAGCGCTCTTTAAATTTTAGAGACATTACCGAGCACTATCTCCATAATAGGCCACGTGACAGCGTCCACCATTCAACGCGTTCTGGTCGACGCTTGCTCGCTTGTTCACAGCCCCACATAGGCTGCAAGCATTGCTTAGAGAACTAGAGGCTCGGGCACCACGGTGAGCGGTGACCTTTCGGTCGGCACAACACTTTGGTAAAAGATGACGTAAGGTACAGACTATTCTTATTCCTACTTTCCCCCTGAAGGAAGTACGTTTTTCCAGATTTGGCTTCCAAGACACATTGCCAGAACCTTTCTGCGCAAGACCGAAATATTACAGCAAGGACAGCACTTTACTCTTTAGACTGAAGGAAGTAGCCTAGATGAAGTTTAAACAAACTTACACGCACTTTCTAAGAGAAACAGGTTAAGCATATACATATAGGGTGGAACTGAAGAATATATGGCGACCCTACTTCGGTAGAACCGACGGTGCCTAGCGCCAAAAGCCTGACGCCACGTCTTCTAGTCATCGACGCGCTGTCAAAAAGAGTGTGAACCTGCGCATCGTTACACGACATGCTTCAAAGGTGTCGCGCATGCAGGGCACGTGCAACCGCGTCGGGATTATTCAACGCAGCTAGGCAGACCATGCTATTCTTTTTGTTTCGTTTTCACAGGGAAGCTATTAAGCATGGAGTTGCGCCGTCAACCGAGGACAGAAAACTATCATCATCATGTACCGGCACGCGTTCTCTTCGTCCTCTTCTTCCTTTTCGTCTTCTTCAACTTGTATCTTGCCAAGAACACGTGCGCCGATTAGTCCGGCGTGGGATGCGATAACTCTTATGGGCGAGAGAGCGAGTACAGAAAAATAAAAAAAAAAACTGTGAAAGAGAGAATAGAAACAAAGAGAAATTCTTGGCGAAAAAAGGTTTCTTGGCGAGGCGGGATTCGAACCCGCATACCCGCGATCCGAAGGCGAGCGTCGTAACCACTTGGCTATCCAGGCACACTAGCAGAGAATAGCATAGCCTTGTACAGGACAGTATAGCAAGGGGGTGAGAAAGGGAAGTCTCGAGGGTAAGGAGGACATGTGACGATAAGTAAAAGGATAATAAAAGAGAGAAATATAGTGAATGAAAACAAGAGAGAGAGAAAGACAAGAAAGAGAAAATAGAAAGAGCGAGAAAGAGAATCAAATAGAAAAAGACAAAGAAATAATTATAAATAAACAGACAAAACAGAACAAAAGGAAGAAAGGAAGAGAAAATAAAGCGAAACAAAGAAGGCCACCCAGATATCCTGATATTTCATGCACTTCCTTCCAGCTTGGCCCCACTAGTGCGTAGCTGACTTATTTTTTTATTTACACATTTTTTTTTTACTGCGCTCCTTTCGTGTGGTGGCCGCAAGGAGATTCCGGCGAGACGAAGTAAGCGCAATGTAAAAATAAAGCGGCAATCGAACTTAACGCCAGAATAAAGGAACTGAAATTCGCCTTTTTACGTCTCCTCAATTACGGCACATCTGTTCTCAGGCAATGGGTACGCGTGTCAGTCATTATCGCACAGTCCATTTCAACGTCCTCTTCACGCTTTCAGCCCTTACTGCTGAGAGGCAGACGGTTTAAGTGCAAAAGCGCTGGCTGAGGCTCGCATAATCATCCCTGAAATAATCAGGATTCGTGGTCCAGCGAAACGCGGTTGGCATGAGCAATCGTTCGGCGGCGAAGGAGTCAGTCAGGAACCCGGACTCGGAGAGCAAAGGTCGTGTTGACGTCTGTTCTGCCTCTGCGTCATTTCTGAGAGCTCCGATTGTCCACTGGCTCCGAAGTTTTGCCCTGAGTCCACAATGTATAGCCCATTTTATTCTTTCCATATGAACTACAAACTTATTGCGAGACTAACGTAGTGACTTGATATGTTACGCAAAATATGCAATGTACAAAAATATCTGTTCTCGCCGGCAGCTACGAGTCACTAATCACTATTGCCAGGGAGATCGCTTGGCTGCTATTTCCTGCACAGTTCGGAACGGGGCTATTCCAAAGCACATTCGTTTTGCGTGCTCATGTTATTGCGCTCTTTAGTATCGACAAGTGACTTCAACCTGTGATTTGGCATGTTTTGCGACATCGCCTTACAGATGTGTGGTGTGAACTGAGCTCGACAGGTAGCTTCCGCCAAATAGTGGGAGACTAATGAGCCTTCTACCGAATAATAAAAGGCTAATTTTCTTAACGGCATGCAGAGTGATATAACTTATTTTTTACATAAGCATGCATAAGCAGTGGGTACACGTTATTTCCAGATGACGAGTTTTCGAAGTTGCTGTAACATCGCGTGCAGACGGGCGAATTATGCTCGGAGCGACAATTTTCAACCTTTCAAAGGAGGATAAAGGGGAAAATGCAGCAGCAACAGATTTTTGTACATTTATTGTCTAGAAATCAAGGTCTGCTGTAAACAATTGTCAAACGCACCTGCTACACCCCCCCCCCCCCCGCCCCCCAGCCCAAAAACAACAAGCGGGAATGGTCAATATTAATAATAAAAACTGCCGCAGTTTAACGTCCCAAAACCAGATATGATTATGACAGACGCCGTAGTGGAGGGCTCCAGAAATATCGGCCACCTGGGTTTGCTTAGCGTGCACCTAAATTTAAGCAGACGGGCCTCTAGCATTTTTGCCTCTA
>NC_051182.1:76721863-76766127 GCF_013339695.2 Rhipicephalus sanguineus | reverse complement strand
CAGGCATGGCAGTCTGTAAGAATCAGATGCGGAGCCAATTCTGTGCGCATCCCTTTGTGCTCAGTATGCCCACCTATCTAAGCCTTGCTTCCTCCTGTTACGCGCCCTTCCCCCCTGTAGATACGCCATCCTTGCCCTAACGCTCCCTAAAGGCTTCGTGGACGCACGTGCCGCTACGGAGAAGCTCATGGACGCCATCAAACTGGATGAGGGCGAGTATCGGCTCGGTTTTACCAAGGTACTTGAGATCAATGTGCCTCCGTATACCTTTCCGTCCTCCTCCACTTCCCCTCTACTCTTCCTTTGCGCCTGTGCTCCCATTAGATGGACCTTTTCATATCTCTTTGATTTACTTTGTGTGACGCACAGTAGTGCACTGTCTTTTGGCCATTTTATGGCGCTGCATGTTTGCGCTGCCGAAGTAGCACCAACGACTCAGCTTCATCTTAAGAATCCTCGCGCAGTATTAGCTTAGCCACGCTTAAAAAAAGATTTAGCAACCCATTTCCCGCTTACAACTTTACGTGTTGCATGTCTTCTGTATCGCAAATGTAGTTTCTAGATTTTAAAATGTGCCTGATATAATTGAAAGCTGTCACAAAAAAGTTACACATGATGAACCTGTAAACATTCCTGAAGTATATTGTTTTTTTAATAACTAAGCTCTTTGTATTTTTAATGACTCCATGTCTTCAGCAACTTTAGCTACGGTATACATATGCTAATTTATTGACTTCGAATTAGTGCGTAGATAGCATTCTCTTAACTAGTTCACATACTACAAAACTCATGACCATGTAATTTCGCTCAGTTTCGCTCACTTCAATGTGTTCGTCGCACATAAATTCTGTCTTATTAAGTATGTGACACTCCTCGTCATTTTTCTCTCCGATAATTGAATGAGCGTAGTATGCGGATAGTTTCTGCGTGCGTCATTAAAGATGAAATGTCACTAAACTGATCTCGGTTGTCGTACAGATCTTCTTCAGGGCCGGCGTCTTGGGTCGCCTTGAAGAAATGCGTGATGAGCGTCTCGGCAAGATCATCACCATGATCCAGGCTGCCGTGCGCTGGTACCTTACCAAGAAGCACTTCCAGAAGCTCAAGGAACAGAGGTGTGACTTCATTATTATTCGCTTGTGTTTCTATCGCCTCAACAATATATGCAACGGCGGACGTCGTCCCATAAGTGCTTAACGGTATCACGGCTGTAGAACATGTCCATGTCGTTATTGTGTCTCGTTCCATGACAGGAGCCGGCTACATTCCCTTCACTTCCATGAACAAGTTACTTGCCTTTTTACCCCACGTCTATTTACAACATAGATTTGATTTCCACATTTTCAACGCCAATCTTAAATGAATCTCTTATTATTGTTCAGGTCGCACTGTTGGTCATTCAGCGCAACTTCGCAATTTCCTCCAACTGCGCAACTGGCTGTGGTGGAAGCTGTACAGCAAGGTATGAAAAGTTGTATTGAGAACGGTACACTTGGGCATTCCGCATTATGCCTAAATTAACGTGCAATCAAATGAGCTTGCAAACAACTCTTACGTATATCGGGACTTCATTGTACAAAAATAAGCATTTTTACACTCATTGGCTTCGTTCATCGGTTGAGGACCATAATTATATGATAATTCGGGCTTAAACGTTAACACGCAAGCACTTCTTCATTACAGGTCAAGCCCTGCTGTCTTTGCCCGCGTGGAAGACGAACTCAAGGAGCTGAGGAGAAGCTCAAGAAGACCCAGGAGGCCCTTGACCAAGGAGAAAGCTTCGCAAGGAGCTCGAAGACAAGAACGTCAAGATCCTGCAGGAGAAGAACGATCTCTTCCTGCAGCTCGAAGCCGAGCGCATGGGCGCGGGCGACGTTGAGGAGCGTCTCAACAAAGCTCTCACCCAGAAGAATGACCTCGATTCTCACTGCAAGACCTGAACGACAGGTTGTCGCACGAGGAAGACGCGCACTCTCAGCTGACACAGACAAAGAAGAAGCTCGAAACGAGGTCTCTAGTCTTAAGAAGGACATCGAGGATATGGAACTTGCTCTGCAGAAGGCGGAACAGGACAAGGCCACCAAGGACCACCAGATCCGCAACCTCAACGACGAGATATCCAGCACCGGACGAGCTCATCAACAAGCTCACAAGGAGAAGAAGCAGCTGCAGGAAACAGAACCAGAAGACTGCTGAAGACCTGCAGGCCACCGAGGACAAGGTAACCACCTGAACAAGGTCAAGGCCAAGCTTGAGCAGACCCTCGACGAACTTGAGGACTCCCTCGAGCGCGAAAAGAAGGCGCGCGCCGACCTGGAGAAGAACAAGCGCAAGGTTGAAGGCGATCTCAAGCTCGCCCAGGAGCCGTCGCCGATCTCGAGAAGCACAAGAAGGAGATGGAGCAGAACCTGCAGCGCAAGGAAAGGAGATGGCCAGCTTGGCTGCGAAGCTCGAGGATGAACAGGCCTCTGGTTGCCAAGCTGCAGAAGCAGATCAAGGACTGCAGGTAAGACGTGCGTTTTTTTATTCGCCTTGTCCATCTTCTCCTCTGCGCTTTTACGAAGCATGGGCAACCACACTTTGCCGTCGTAGGGGTAGAGAGTAGGCATTCTTTGAAAGGTGCAAGAGCTTGTAGTGAGAAATGGCTAATCTATTCGCGGTGGCTAATCTATTCTAAAAATTCTAATCTAAAAACGCAGTGGCTAATCTATTCTGGCTTTTCTACTGAAGGAGAACGAACGCTTGCTTTCATTTTCAGTTACCTTCACAGGATTGAGCGTAATGGCACGAGAATGACACAGTAGCGTGAGAGAGCTAGCAATTTTAATCCGTAGAACAGTGGAATAGTTTATACGCTTTTTTTAAACATTGTCGCGCATTTTAAGTAGCAGTTCAGTGTTCTTCTGACGAGTCCACCAGATTAAAAGCACTTGTGCGCGAAGACAGAAGTCGAGAAATTGCAATATGTTACTCGCAATATCAGTAAGCGATGTCTTAGGCGATACATAAGTGCTCGTACTGAGAAAACATGCCCACCCATACAATAATAAGAATTTCGTCGTGCCCAATCTAAGGCAGAAAGCTGGAATGCAGGATGCCCCACTATTAGTATATTTCCCTTAAGCAATAAAGAGATCCGAGATAAGATTCAGATGGAGAAAGTATTCATGGGTTCTTTTAAAACTAGTAGCAGTAATACACCTAAAAAAGAATCAAATGTAGCCCTACTGAATGCGCGGCTTTGTTAAATATAGTCGTCTTGAGTTCTTTCTTCTTTGCTGGAGAAAAACTTGACGCCATAGGCAATTCTAGCGCGAGACACATCAAAGTAACAATAATCTTTAGTGTGCACAGTGTAAAGAAAGTGATTCAGAGGGTGGCGAAGAATAATGGCCAAAGGCTCGTCAAGAATTCGAAAAATGTCCCAAAATATCAGCTCGAGGAAAGTATGAGCTTCTGACAGACAAAAAAGAAAAGAGAAGGTGATTACCGTGTCTAAAGAAAGCGGCTTACCTGTCTCCGCGTGTAAGCGAGACAGCTCGCCGTCCGTGGCAGTTCGGGCCCAAACTCCGTCCTTGAGGACCTTACCGCCACAGCAACCGCTTGTGCCCGTCGTTCGCCAGCCAAACTGGGAGACGCTACAGACGTCCACGTGACCGCAGGCCGTTGCACCGCGAACGGTGCCCCTTCACCAGGTGAAAATTGACTGGGAAGTGATGGGCTGCAGACCTGAAGCGCCAAAAGAAAACACGTTTGCAGGTGAGAAGGTCTCGAAAAACGCGCTGCCCTGTTAGCGCTAGCTGCCGGCGGTGAGTCAGGGGAGCCGCGCGAGCGGGAGCGAACGCGTACATATTTCGGGCCATAGTATTTTTGTGAGTGAACGGCGCCGGGGGCGAGGGAGGCCAGCTCGGGTTTCCCGAAGCCTCTGGGGCCTCCCACCCTTTTAACGCGTCGCCAGCAGACTCGAGCCGTCAGTACCGACCCGAGCGAACCGCGTGCTCCTCGCTCCTCACTCCTCGACGAACCAACGACATGGAGACTCCCCAGCGCTCGAAGCAGCTCGCGCCGTCCAGAACAGCCTGTCCAACGATTAGCCCGCGAAATGGCCCGTTGGTCAACGGTGCATCGGCTCCCGTCAGGAGCCCAAGGTTGTGGCCACGGCTGGCGACGCGCTGCTCGAGGACTCCTTCTACCCGCTCCAGAAGGCCGTACATCTCGCCAAACTACCGACTCAGCGCTGAGAGCAAGCGGCTTGTCCGCCAGGCCCAGGAACCCGTACTCGCGTCCAGCCCCGCCACAGTACACCTCATCTATGAAGTATGCCTCGAGACCAGTCGTAGCTACTGATTGTACTACTGGGTGTGCTTGTGCTTTGTGTCATACGTCGTCGCTAGGCTAACCACTCTGGATTTACGGGCAGCCAGCACCCTGCCGCGTGTTCGGCGCGTGCGGCTCGCCTGACGTCCACGGCTTTGTCGTGGTTTGAGTGGCTCTTCATCGGCTTTGCCTAAAGCATGCTTCTGCGGCACTTTCGGCGCCGTAGTGCTTGTTCCCATTGTGGAACACGTGGGGAGCTTTGGCTGCTGGTTGAGACGGGGAATATTTGTAGGCAATGACGGGGACGTCGTCGTCCCCTGGTCAAGGACTACGCAAGTGTGGTTGCTTCTGCGAGGGCCCCCTCAGTTTGGATTATGTGTCACATGGTGTGGCCTTTTCTTCTAGGCCCGCATCGAGGAGCTGGAAGAGGAACTGGAAGCTGAACGCCAGGCCCGTGCCAAGGTAAGTTGGCGTACTGATATTGTCTCAGGCTTTGGAGTAAGAATAAACTAGTCAGAAAAAAGAACGTGCTAGAACTGTCAACGCCAGTCATTGTCAGGGCATCTGCGACCCCAGCCTTAGTGAGCACATTATCCTTGAGTGAGCAGAGAGCTCTTAGCACCTGTCATTTTGCCATATAGCAGTACGTATGGTGGTTAGCTTTATTGGTTCCATAGGTCGTCATTACTGGGTTCGATAATTTTTAAGGAGCCACTCCTATGCGGGGTAACCAAATACATGCAGCTGTCTTAAAGCGCTCCAAGCAGCTGAAACAATAATTAAACGTGGCAAAACGCAGCGATTTATCGCGCGAATTGTGTACCACGTTACTGTGACAGGCCTGGCACTAATGTTCGCTTAATTTGTAAACTTGATTATCTTACTTACATCGCGCAGAAGTCGCTGATGCGCAAATAAAACGAACGTGATTGCTCGCGTATATGCAATTGTGCAGCCGGCTTCGTCTCTCCGACAGTGCTACGAACTCTAAAGCTGTCTTTCGTTCAATGTATTGGTTTTAAAAGTGTCGTGCTACAGTACATATAACGTTTGAAAACTTGTGCCTACAAAGAAACAAGTGCGACTTTGTTACCTTTCATCACCATCGGATTCTAGGCTGAGAAGCAGCGCGCCGACCTTGCACGTGAGATCGAAGAGCTGAGCGAGCGTCTCGAGGAATCGGAGGGCGCTACGTCGGCCCAAGTGGAGCTGAACAAGCGCCGCGAAGCCGAACTCGCCAAGCTCAGGCGCGACCTCGAGGAGTCCCACCTGCAGCATGAACAGGCCATGTCAACCTGCGCAAGAAGCACAACGACTCGGTTGCCGAGATGTCTGAGCAGATCGACCAGCTCAACAAGCACAAGGCCAAGTAAGCGGCCATTCTTTTTCCATAAGCAGATGCTCCAGAGCGCTTTTCGCTATAGAAGTGTTAGCTTCTGTTCTAGCAAATATGTAGGCTGCCAAAGAGCCAACTTTAATCAGTGTACCAGTTGTAGGCTTCAGCCTTGCGGCCATAGTCAGCTGTGTGTTCTGGCGGAAAGGCCCACTTTATACGAGCGATGTGTTACCTTCTGAGCAGCTAAGATATCGCCAAGACTTAACGTATTTTTTTACTTGATTAACAAATCCTTGATAGATTGAGCGATACGCGTGAAGCTTTGAATTGGAGTGCCCTATTTTATTTATTTCGTGGACGCCTATGAAACGACGAAGCGAAGTAATATAGCGCTATCTTCAGCGATTTTCATAACTTATGTGAACACATGATACAGCCCTAAAGCTGAACCGTCGAAGCGCATTTTGACTGTTTTGATTGGGACAGCATTTGAATTACCAAATGCACGACTGCACAGCCCAACGTCGTCTTATTTTTGTTACTCTTTTTTATATGGCTGTCAACGATACCCGAGTCATTTTCTACGCTCGAGAGGCTTTTTTTTAATCTTGGGAAGTTGCAGTCACCAGAAACTGCATGCGAGTCTTCGACTGGCAAAGCAGCTGCGGATGACAGCGTGATTTCTTTACGCTGGATTTTCAAAACCGCTTCTCTCCTATATTCTTGTCTTTATGCTGTTTGACACGCCAGTAGTTTGTGTGCGTGTGTGTGTTTGCCTTTTGTGCCGCAAAGCGTTTTCTTCGAGCCCAGTCCTTTGGACATCCCTCTTGACCACGGGAAAATCAGTTTTTATAACGACACTTTGGCTTGGCAGGGTGGAAAAAGAGAAGGCACAGATCAAAAGCGAACTGGAGGACATGCGCGCCAATGTAGAGCACCTTAACCGGGATAAGGTAAAAGCACCTTTTTGATCAGCCCCGATCAGTTCCTTCCCGATCCGAGATGGCCTACACCGTGCCGAACCTGCACTCTCTGGTCCCGCCTGTTAGAAGTGAAAGAGACGAGCCTTGCCCTCAGCTCCAGTAGGGGTTCTTCCCTCAAGTGTGCGAGCCCACTTTTGAGCCCCACCATTTCTCTCCTTCCTCCCTCCTCTTCCCCCTTACCCTGAATGTACACATAGAGTTGAAAGGAGCGTGCTACCCTGGCTGCCGAAGTGTCCGACCTCCAATCCCTCCTGGACCACAGCAACAAGTCACAGGTATCCCTTCCCTTCGAGAATGTACCCACTGTCCAGTTTGCCCGCACACAGCAAACGCACCGGACAGCTACCTAACAGTTATTACCGGTTCGCTGCTCCGTGCAGTCGTTCTCACATCAGTCTAAGCACTGCCAGCCTCGTTATGTTATTGAAAGCGAATTCGAATCCTGTAGCTACGACTTCTTTAGGGCGTGAAGTTTCCTCGTGCAAAGACATGTGCCACATAATTCGCATTCGTTTCTCGTCCGCTTTCGGGCGAATAGTTCTAAAGGAATACTGTCAAAAACGAATTTCATCTGACAGTGCCACCTCTACCTTGACGCTCGTAACGCAGTTCCGTGCAAAATAATCACTGATACATTAGGGAGGCGTCACTATGATTCGGAAGTTATGAAGCAGTCGACGCCAACGGAAGCTACAGAACAACCAGAAATTGAAACGTGATGACAAGCTCATCGGTTGACAGCTTCCAAGGCAAAAACGCTGTGTGCGGGCAGATTTCAAAGCGTTCACCTTGCTCTATGTAGAAAAGCTTCGGTCAAGCATCTGCCAAAGCTTTTTACCCTCGCCCGCTATGCACGACACCCTTATTGAAAAGAGCATGCATACCCCGTCCCATTATTTGTGATTATTATTGTATTGCAACTCAAGTTGTGTTACACCAAAGCAGATTTCATGCTATACTTAAGCAATTGTGTACGTAACTGGTTACTTTTCACATGTGACAGCACTGGAAAACATTGTTTCCACGCGGCTTAATTCAGCGTCGTAACAAGCACTACACAGTTCACTACTCACACTACTCAAACAATTTTTAACCCGCACTCACATCGGTACTACTTACGCTTATATTTAATGCAATTCCTCAGTGTCACTACCACAACAGGCACTAAACATTACACGCAAACAATCGAATGCTTCACAAAAATGTGCTTCATATGTCACTCGCACTGTAGACATCACACTTTTCTAACTTGTTAACAATGCATCTTCGATATCCATCCAGCTTTGTCTGGACCAAGCACTAACTTTCATTTCCATATTCTTTCCCTCGTGCCTAAAACGAAAAGGCAAACGCTGAGAAACAGGTGAAACAACTGGAGGTTCAGCTCGCCGATGCCCAGTTCAAGCTTGATGAGACGAACCGCACGCTCAATGACCTGGATGGCTCTAAGAAGAAGATGAGTGTTGAGAACAGCGAGTTACAACGACAGCTCGAGGAGGCCGAGTCGCAGGTGGCACAACTGAACAAGATCAAGGCTTCACTCGCCACGCAACTCGAGGAGGCCAAGCGGCAAGCCGACGAGGAAGCTCGGGTGAGTGGCTACTGTTCAGTCGACGACAAGCGATGGGGTGTTTCGTGTGTATACACTAAGTTTAATACAAGTAGACCAGTTCAGTATACAGAACAATTGGTATAAATGTGACAGCAAAATGGTATATCGTTCCCAATGCCGGAAATATTCGACTTATAGTACGAATTTGTTTGACCCTACGTTGGAAGTGTAGGGCTGCTGCTGCTCCAATGAGCGCCTTCCAGGCCCTCATTTAACACACGCTTGCTTTCAAAACTGGTCTACGATATGATCGGTATACCTTGGTTAAACTCCATCGTGTTACACTTAACGCTGCTTATGATTAACATTTCCCAAGTGGTATTAACCGTGACCACTGTCAGGATTTCCCCCAATGAAGCCTCGCTGCTTTCGCAGTAGCGTAGTATTGCTTTTACACCATAGCAGTAGCTTAATTCGCCGACCCGAATACCACTGCAGGAGCGCGCTGCTATCCTTGGCAAGTACCGCAACCTGGAACACGACCTGGACAACCTGCGCGAGAGCATCGAAGAAGAACAGGAAGCTAAGGCTGACTTCCAGCGCCAGCTCAGCAAGGCCAACGCCGAGGCTCAGCTCTGGCGCTCCAAGTACGAGAGCGAGGGTCTGGCGCGGCTGGAGGAACTCGAGGAAGCCAAGTGAGTTTTCAATATCTTATGTTCCTATTTCATTGTACAGTGCAATATGTAAATTCAATGAGCGAAGACGCCTATTGTTAATTTCATTGCGAGGTTATGCAGCGTGCGAAACAATAATAGTAAAACTTCAGCTTACTTGGATAGGTTAAACTGAGGCGTAGTTACTTGCCGTTTCACGTTTCTCTACTTGTTTTTACTCACGACCAACCCGGGTTCGTGAAGAGAAGACAGAAAGCTTTTCTTCCTTGGAGCTGAAAGCATCTCGTGTACAGAAACCCTAAAATCGCCTTCGTAATAATAACAATGAGACTGCTCATTCAATTTTATAATGGACAAATCTGTGTAACAGGTCAAAAGGTGGCATAGCGCCTTCCAGAAACACTGCTATGAGCGTGGATATCGCCGCGAACTACGATATTTGTTCACTGTGGCGGAGGAATTCTCATGAACATGCATCGCTTCATTATCACGCAGGCGCAAGCTGCATGCCAAACTCCAGGAGGCAGAGGAGGCCATGGAGCAGCTGAACGCCAAGTGCAGCGGACTCGAGAAGACAAAGGCACATCTGCAGGGAGAGCTGGAGGACATGTCCATCGAGGTGGACAAGGCCAACGCTCTTGCTGCCTCTCTCGAGAAGCGCCAGAAGTCCTTCGACAAGGTACGCGCTCAATGAATGAAATCAGCTTTCTCTATAAGGTACTGAGTGGACATGTGTGTAACGTTCCCTCACTCTTGTTCGTTGCTGCGATCGGCGTAGGTCATCGCCGAATGGAAGGCCAAGGTTGACGACCTCGCTGCCGAGCTGGACGCGTCTCAGAAGGAGTGCCGTAACTACTCCACCGAGGTGTTCAAGCTGCGCGCCGCCTACGAGGAGAGCCAGGAACACTACGAGGCTGTCAAGCGCGAAAACAAGAACCTGCAGGATGAGATCAAGGACCTCATGGACCAACTTGGCGAGGGTGGCCGAAGCGTTCACGAGCTCGAGAAGTCTCGCAAGAGGCTCGAGATGGAGAAGGAGGAGCTGCAGGCTGCGCTCGAGGAGGCCGAGGCCGCGCTTGAGCAGGAGGAGAACAAGGTACGGCAAATTTCACCGCTTTCACTCCGACTTGTTCTTCCAGCAAGCATAGTATTAAGGATAGTATACACTGAGTATTTCGTTCGACAAAGTATGTGTACACAATAAGGCTTGTCAAAAGAACATAGGAATTGAACTGCGGTGCCTGACATAGTTATACTTCACTGCGACAGCTTTATGGGGGAAGGAATTCATATGCGTGGTCTCAAGGTGTTATTTAACAACACATTTTGAAGCGTCCTCCACTGCTTTTAAGCACAGCTTAAGCATTGTAGTAGTGGGAAGCGTGCGTGTTTTATCACGCCATGAACAGGATGAACGTTAAATGCGTATTAACAAGGGCGCGGACAGGGAGGGCACGTCAAAATTTGCAATTCAAGAAACTTTTGAACTCTATGCTATGGTTTCTTGCATGTGTAATTTGTGCTCACTTGTCTCTTTTCTCTGCTATTTCAGGTGCTGCGTGCACAGCTCGAGCTGTCGCAGGTGCGGCAGGAGATCGACCGACGAATCCAGGAGAAGGAGGAGGAGTTTGAGAACACACGCAAGAACCACCAGCGGGCGCTCGACTCTATGCAGGCCAGCCTCGAGGCTGAAGCCAAGGGCAAGGCCGAGGCGCTCAGGCTCAAGAAGAAGCTGGAGAGCGACATCAACGAACTCGAGATCGCCCTGGACCACGCCAACAAGGCCAACGCCGAGGCGCAGAAGAACCTCAAGAAGTACCAGCAGAACGTCAAGGACCTGCAGACCGCCCTCGAGGAGGAACAGCGCGCCCGCGACGAAGCCCGCGAACAGTACGCCTCGGCTGAACGCCGCTGCAACGCTCTTCACGGCGAACTGGAGGAGAGCCGCCAGCTGCTGGAACAGTCGGACCGCGCCCGCCGCGCCGGCGAAGCCGAACTCAGCGAGATGCACGAGCAGGTCAACGAACTGTCCGCGCAGACCGCTTCCCTGTCTGTGGCCAAGAGGAAGCTGGAAGGAGAGATGCAGGCACTTCAGGTAATTATTGTTATGATGACAGGACTTTGCCTTAACGACTCATCTACCATCATCTGTATTCTTTGCGTGCTCCCTTCCGACTCGTGGTGCCGTTTAAATAGGAAAGGACTAAAAAAATATGATTGAATCGCTCACGTTTTCTCTGGTGGCGTGCAAGAAACATGTTTTTCAAAGCACATTTAATTTTACGCAGCTTGCTAAATATGAAAACGACAATGTAAATTGAATAATTTATCGGAGTTTGTACTGTTAGATTTTAGTGGGCAACATGGTAAGGAATATAGGGCTCGAAATAACATTATACTAACGAATTCATGCTTACACAGCAAGCAGCTCAATCAAAACATTGTGTTCGTGGGTAAAAATATTGTGGAATAATACTTCAATATAACGCTATCTGGCGATTACCAGTAATCTTGGAAAAAGCTTGTCCTTACGTGATTGTTCCTCGTAGGCCGACCTGGACGAGGTGCTGAACGAAGCCAAGCAGTCGGAGGAGAAGGCCAAGAAGGCGATGGTGGACGCCGCCCGTCTCGCCGACGAACTCCGCGCCGAGCAAGACCACGCTCTGCAGCAGGAGAAGCTGCGCAAGGCGCTTGAGCAGCAGATGAAGGAGCTCCAGGTGCGCCTGGACGAGGCCGAGGCCGCTGCGCTCAAGGGCGGCAAGAAGATCATCCAGAAGCTGGAACAGAAGGTGCGCGAGCTCGAGAACGAACTGGAGAACGAGCAGCGCAGGCACGGAGACGCCGCCAAAAACTTCCGCAAGAGCGAACGCCGCATCAAGGAGCTGCAATTCCAGGTACGTGAATCTAAAAGCAGCAAATATTGCTCCACCACGCACAGGTCTTCCACGAGGGGAAAATTGCCACTTCTCGCGTCAGAACTCATTGGAAGCTAGCGCTTGTGATTTTGTTTTATCCTCGGTGACCTTAACGGGTCTTGTGTTAGCCGATTTATACCCCATATCGTGGGAAAGATAAACGAACTACTTCTGTTACGACATCACAACTTACTTTGAATCAGATATCTCGATACATAATATACGACTCGAGCGTGGAGATACCTTAATTGGCGGAATCTGTAAGAACAAAATTACTTGACAAATCTTTAAATCCATGGTAGCCGTATTTTGGTGGGACAAAATGCAAAACACCTCTTATATTTAGCTACACATCAATGAACCGTAGCTTGCCAAAATTAAAGTGGATACCATAGCGCGCCTCATATTCACATCCTCGTTTTGGCTCACGGCCCTGCTTCCATTCCTTCTTCACCGACCCATAACAAAACGATAAACGTTTTGTTATGGGTCGGTGAAGCAAATTATCCGCGAGAGCTGTGAAGCAGGTTTACTATATGGAACACTCTTTTAGCATGTTGACGTGTCTGACCAAACCCATTTTTGCTCACTTACTCACAGGCCGAAGAGGACCGCAAGAACCACGAGCGCATGCAGGACCTTGTCGACAAGCTCCAGCAGAAGATCAAGACGTACAAGCGCCAGATCGAGGAGGCCGAGGAGATCGCCGCTCTCAACCTGGCCAAGTTCCGCAAGGTGCAGCAAGAACTCGAGGACGCCGAGGAGCGCGCCGACATGGCCGAGAACACGTTGGCGAAGCTTCGCGCAAAGAACCGCAGCTCCGCATCCGCCGGCCGCGCCATGTCTCCCGGTCTGACCTCTGCCCCGCCCCTCAGGACCTAAGCACAACGACGCCTTCTCTACTCGTCTTTCTTCTGACCCCCTGCCACAACGATCACTACCACTATTACTACGGCCGCTCGCAGAAGGCGAGCAAACGACGGAACAATAAACGACACTTTCCAAGATTTGGTCTCGCCCTTGTAGTGCATTCGCCTTCGGGTGTCTGCCGCGCCCCGCGCCTGCGGACGCCGAAGCGTTTCTAAATACATTGAATGTTGTTCTGTACCTCAAACGTGATAATAGTTGTTGGGATTTGCCGTCCCAAAACCAGGATATGACTTTGAGGGGCGCCGTAGTGGAGGGCTCCAGCAATTTCGGCCACCTGGGGTTCTTAACGTGCACCTAAATATAAGCACATGGGCCTCAAGCATTTTCGCCTTCATCGTAAATACGGACACTGCGACCGGGATTTCATCCCGCTGTTTTAAACATAGGAACGCGATTAGCAGTTCTTGAACTCACGCGACACCCTTCAGGCCGGTGCCGCCTGAAAGGACGCTGTATCTGGCCGGTCATGTCACCAACACACAAACAAGAACGCGTGTTTCTGACGTCAGCACAGCACCCTTGTACGCAGGATATATCAGAATTCAAATGTTCCGAGTGTTCTGACCGCAGAACTTCAGCTGCAGGATCGTAATACCGAAGTCCGATGCTCCACTGCTATGCTAAGTGCGCGTGCCTCATATAGCAGAATAGTGCTGCTTAATGAATGCCCGGCGAGCAAGCAAGCTTGTTAGCGTGCTTTGCTCGACGGTCATGCTTTCTGCGGGCCAGCGCGTAAATACTCTTGGCACGTTTTCAGAACGCCAAAGAAGTGTCCTGGAGACGTCATTATGTTATACGCACTCACTATTTTATTTGGCACTCGTCAATTTCTGTTCTAACTTTCAGTAAAAGCTGCATCATTCCTAAGCCAACGTGGTGCTTCGCTTCGCTGAAGACGCAGTCGTGGTTTTTGCTTGCTTCGTAGCCGTTAGCCAACATTTGTGGACATATTCAGATTTAAGCATAACGCAAGGACTCATCTGTATAGAATGTCACTGTAGCTTAGAAACACTTAAAAACAAAGTTTATGCGTTAATCCTGAAATGTGGGTGCTTCTGAACACCCACAGTTTGACTTCGCGTTCAGATTTGGCCTTATTCTTTCCGCCCTTCTATCTGTTTACGGTGTCGTGCACATCAAAGTGCTCTGCTATGACGAAGGGCTTCATTTGATCAATGTGGCGATGTTGTTCCACGGCCTTGTCCTTGCTGCTCTTAATGGCCGGCGATGTAGAGACAAATTCTGGTCCGCCGCCTGTGCAAATAACGCTAGAGGATTTGCTTTCGTTCGTATTCAATACGACGCGTAGGCTCGAAAACGGTCAAACGGAAATACCTAATGAGCTCAATGGCATCAGAGAAACGCAACAAGCTACAGTTATGGCAATTCAGCAGCCGTCTGGCCGCGTTCACACGCTGGGAAGCACTATAGAGTCACTTAGCAAACCTAAGCTCAGCGGCTTTCACCCTTCCTTGTGGGACCTGGCTGCAAGACTAAACGAAGTTACAGAAAGATGCGACGACGCTGAGAACAGGTCTCACCGGTCGGAATTGCTTTTCTTTGGGCTTGAAGACGATAAGAAAGGAAAGTTGGCCGATTCCGAGCAGAATATTGTTACCATCTGCTCCCAACAGCTGGGCGTTACTGTCAGTGAGAGCCAGTATAAGCGTGTTCATCGACTAGGGAACTTCGCCGTGAATAAGCACAGACCTATCGTCGCGAAACTTACATTCTTCAAAGACAAGCAGCGAATTCTTGCATCTGCGCATAAGCTTAATGGCTTGACCTATTCTATTATAGAAGATTTCTCTGTTGCGACCAGGTTAGCAAGGTGGAAGTTACTTGAATTTGCCAAGATGCAGGATAAGAGAGGCAAGCTCGCCTTTGATAAACTGAAGATTGACAAGCAAACGTACATTGAAGATTGACAAGCAAGTGCGACAGACTTTGTTATAGTATCTGCCAGATAGCTAGGGGGAGAAAACCGAACTCGGGCAATACCTAGTCCCAATCCCAGTAGCCCATCAATCATTATCTTTATTTTTTTACCAATATTCGAAACCTTCTCCTTCAACATGATGAAGTGTGTTCCTCCTCGGAAGATGCTGATAGCGATATCGTTTCACTTACGAAAACGTGGCTGGAACCTAGTTTAATGGACACTGATATTTTCGCCAACCCAAATAAGTATAGCCTATATAGACATGACCGCACCGCTAAAAATGGCTGTGGTGTTCTTATCAAGGTGTCGGAACGAAATGTTTGTCGTTTCGGTTTTAGTTTCGTTTCACCGCAAAAAGTTCTGTTTCGTTTCGGTTCCGGAACGAAAAAAAAACGTTCCGTAACGGTTCGTAACGTTTTTTTTTGTTTGTATAAAAAAGCAAAGTATGAAAAAGGTGAGGCAATCATTAAAAAACATTGGATTTGTGATGTAGTTGCTTGCCCTCCTCTTAAGAAAGTGGGACAAGGGTAAAACACGTTCTTCAGAGGAGCGGAAGTAACTGTACCACGTATCCCTACCAACTAGCACAAACCAGTATTCATTTCAAAGACATAGTATTTATTTTCTCCCAAGATAAATACGAATTTTTTTAGTTGGCTTAATTCTTTGTGTCACGGAAGTGAGCACGATCTCAGAAGCAGCACGTCATTGAGTGTACTCTCTGATGTGCGAGACCGCTGTTCTGATAAAAAGATCGCCAGGCCTGCGTGAAACACGCAGCAAGTCACAGCAACAGCTACAAGAGCGGACTTTGTAGAGCCCGTTGTTATCTGTTGGGGCAACTAATACAAGTAAACATGCAACGTGCCCACTACGTCATAAATCGTCGCAATTTTTCTGAAGTAGCGAAGTTCCCACTATGCAGTTTTTCTTCATTCTTCGGAGAATCGCGGTACCCGCTACACATCTCTAAGGCATTATCTGCACTTTGTGCTGTGGCTGACAATGAAGAATTATGGCTGAACACTTTGCAGTGGGGGGGGAGGAGTGTTGCGGAATGGGCGCCTCCATTTGATTCCAATTCTATTCAGGGGAATTAGAACTCGCCGCAATTCCATTCCTTTCAATTTCTCGGAATGAATAAAACTTAGCCCATTGGTACTCAGAAAATGCCTTGGCAGTCCGATTCCATTCCTGTAATTCCTCAACGTAGGAAAGGCATCTTGATAGTTTTATCGAGTTAAGAATGAACGCCCCCTAAAGCTGATGTCATCAAATGCATTAAGAACTGCAAAAGTACGCAAAACACGTTGGCAAGGTCGAGGAATAGTAGCTTGGTGACATATCTGGTGCAGTACAACACCCTACTAATTCCCATAGGGGCAGTTCTCCCGCTACCGATAGTATTTGCGTGGTCAACATGTTTGAACGAATGGTGGTGTTTCAATATTGTTTAAGCCTAAATCTGTTAATGCTAAAA
The DNA here is from genome assembly GCF_013339695.2 of Rhipicephalus sanguineus. Lineage (NCBI taxonomy): Eukaryota > Metazoa > Arthropoda > Arachnida > Ixodida > Ixodidae > Rhipicephalus > Rhipicephalus sanguineus. The sequence continues at coordinate 76,749,998 of NC_051182.1, read as the reverse complement.
TGACGACATAGCGTATTTTGATGCTGACAAAAGCGCCTTTGCACCGAATACGGAACACTGGGCCGCACTGCCCGTCAGCACTCACGCTTGTCAAGCGCGCCTGGCAAGCATGGATGGGGTGAGGAGAACTTTCTGTGTTCGCCTGTGCGCAGGTATGCAATGTCTTCCTTGTCGCAAAGGTTATTTACGTGTGTCAGGTACTAAACTGCTCGTGAGATAAAGATCGGGCTGTGCATAGAGTATTCGCCAATTTCGGGTGGGGATATCAATGGGAACCAACGCGCAGGGGTAATTTGTTTCTCCCTCAGGTAACTGCTGGGATAACGCATTTGTTTGTACACTAACTTATGCCTCCGTTTGTAGTAGGCGCGTTGCTTATAAATGTACCGTGCTTGTGATTAGGCAATCCTTTTTTTAAATACTGCTTTATTGTTAATTTCGAGGCTCTCACTTACTAATATATGAAGTTTGAAAAACGGGACGTAGACGCACGCGTGCTCTATTTTCGGAAAAAGACTTAATTCTATTCCCATTCCATTCCTCCAAGCGTTGTCCCCATTCCATTCCGGGTTCGTGAATATATGGAACGATTCCAGAGTCATTCCAATTCTGGTGGGGCAACTCCGCAACACGGGAAGCATTAAAGCGGTATTAGCATTGTCTGATGACTGATGATTACATGCTTGTAATCACCTAAGCCATTTTAAAAATACTGCTTTAGTGTTAACTTGCGAGGCTCTGACTTACTAACGTTTGCAGCTTGAAAAACAGCACGTAGACGAAAACGTCCTCTATTTTCGGAAAAAGACGTAATTCCATTCCTCCGAGCGTTGTCCCCATTCCATTCCGGGTTCACGAAAATGTGGAATTATTCCGGAGTCATTCCAATTCAGGAGTGGTAACTCCGCAACACCGGTGGGAAGCATTAAACCACACACTCTTTGCGCTATTAGCATTGTGTGATGACTGGTTGTTATTTTACTCTTCTGCCACGCTACATTGCATATGTTAACGCGATTCCTTGCCCGACATGACGCCTGTGTAGAATATTTTTGCGATGGAGTTATAAGCACCAGTGTGACACTGTGGTCGAAGACCCGACTGCCACGCAGAGGGCCCGGATCCTAGAAATTTGTTTCTCATTTATTTTTTTCTTATACCACGCGATAGCGGTCACGTACACCGGCGGCCGCGGACAACTACGGAGCCAAAATCGGCTGTTGTGATCTCATAACAGCTTTCGCTGTAACAAACTTCAGCGCCTACAATGCACTCTCCACTTTGGCCTGCTTGACAGGCGCGCAAAAGTCCACTTGCGTTAATATAAACATCTCTGGTTGCCACTGTTCTCGTTTTTCGCACAATTTCAACATAGATCCTTGCTTTGGATTTCCTGTCTGAGGTACGGGCTAATACTATGCCCTGAGATATGCTCACATTGCATGAGCTCAGTTGTCCCGGATTGCGAAATTTTCTCGTGACCCGAAAAACGATTGAAAAAATTTCGGTTTCACTCCGGAACGAAATAATAAATAACGTTTCGGTTACGTTTTCGTTCCGGTCAAAATTATCGTTTTTTTTTTCGTTTTTCGTTTTCGGTTTTCGTTCCGTTCCGACACTCTGGTTCTCATAGCTATCAAAAAAGGATTAGCGTCGTTTCTGGTAAATACCGACTCCTGCCTCGAAATATTGTGGGCCGCCTGCACTGCATCAACGATGAAGGTATTGGTTGGTGTCTGCTACCGTCCGCCAGATTTCAATGGCTTCTTCATTGCTGAACTTCGAAATCCCATTATTTCGGCCATCCGAAAATACTCATCCGACATCATTTACCTGGTTGGTGACTCAACTTTGCGCAAATAGATTGGTCTCAATTGTGATCGTCTTGTCACAGCGCAAAAGAGCTCATAAACCTCTATTTACATTCAATTTTTTCCAAGTAATCAATCAGCCAACTCGCGGTACTAACATTCTAGATCTCGTTTTCAGCAATGCTCCCGAATCAAGTGGTGCTGTTCTAAATATTGACGGTTTTAGTGAGCATAGGCTTATCCACTTACCATTTATCATACCTCTTACATTTCAATGTAGTACTATCACTCAATTCCGCGATTACAATCGAGCTAATTATGAGGATATAAATATATCACTGAATGAATTTTTTGTTGAGGCATTTCTGCTTTCATTTTCCGATAGGACTGTTGAACAGAACTGGGTGCTTTTCAAGAATATGGTAACAAACTTACTGCACCGATACGTTCCCGTGCTGTCCATTTCAAATGACAAAGCTAAACATTGGTTTAGCAAAGCCCCTAATCGCCATTGTAATAGAAAAGCCACAGTTTCGCCACAAGGGCGAAGCAATGAATACGATAGCAGCCAATCAGAACGTCACACGAAGAACGGCAAGCAGTTCGATACTCCCAGCGCGCCGCTCAAGTGCAAAGGACGCAGGAAAACAATGCACACAGGACGAGCGCGAACTAACAACAGTCACGGCTCGACACTTGCAACGCGCTGCTCAAACACAAGGAGGACGCTCGAAAAGAATTCACAGGTATACACAGGACGAGCGCGAACTGTCACTGTTGTTACTTTGTGTTTGAGCAGCGCGCTATAAACCAACGCTCTTCGATATTTTTTTTTCTTGAAAAGTGCGGCGCGAGGAGTGGCCCCTTTGCATCTCCTGCCGCGTGGTGGCGTTCGACGCATTGTTTACCCGGCGTTCCACATCGCGAGTGGGTGCAGAAATTGCCCATTTTTTAGTGCGCGTCTCAAGGGCAGCTTTAATGCTAAAAAATTTAACTTCTCATACTCGCATCCGTCCGTCCGTCCGTGCCCTGGAACGGTGCCAGCTGTGGCCTCTAACGCCCCCCCCCCCCCAACACACACACACACTCTCTCTCTCAGCAATCACGTGATGTCACAGCGGCGCATAGCAACAGTTGCGCCGCCGCAGCAGTGCTCTGTCCCCCTTACGCTCTCTCAGCATCAGGTGACGGCACGGCGGCGGCATCCCACCGTCCGTCCGTTCGTGCCTCACACTCTCTCAGAAATCACGTGATGGCACAGCGACGTGCGCGGCACCACTCATTCGTCAGACGTCTCGTCGCAGCAGTCGAGTTAGTCGGACGCCTCCCAAGCGGCCCGGTGATTTTTCCACGGCAAGCGGTTCGGAGAAGAACCCCAAGGATGTGGATTCCCCCGGTACCAAACGCCAGAAGAAGAATGGGCGAATGCGCATGCGGCAGCCTAACATGTCACCGATCACCAATGCCAGGGAAGCGGAAAGTCGAATGGCCACAGGCTTTCGCCGAACACACTTTGGAATTTACAAAGTCTCCGTCAATATTTCACATTCAAGCAAAATCTAGGAGAGTTGCTTAAAAGCGCGCCCTTCGGGCAATCTCGCTGGTGATACTGCACACGCCGAAGCACCTCCGAGCTCTGTATATCGCCAGCGGTACACGGTGTATGTAACTACCTCGCCATTAGTTCCCCCCCGACAACGGATGGCGCATGGAATTGGTTGTCTAACGCGCTGTCGAGCGAGTGGTAGCAGGTTCGAATCCCTGTGGCACGCTTCGGAATTTTTTTCTTTCGGGCTTTTATTTATATACATATCTATATACATATATATATATATATACATATACATATCCGGGACATGACAGCGACGGCAACAAGCAGCCGAGAGTGTCCATGTAATTGGTGTCGCAATAGACGAAGCGTCTGTATAGAAAAGCTAAGCTTACACGCATGTCATCGGCTTGGAAAAAAATATCGCGAATGCTTAAAAAGCTACTGTCGCGCCATTCGATCTTCAAAAAAGAAATACTTTTGTTGCTATCTTCCTTCTCGCCTGAAATCTAATCCCAAGAAGTTCTGGCGTGTTGCATTAGTAATCTCCCAATAGAATTAGACATATTTCAGTCTCTGACGATGACCAACAGCCACTTCCTGATATCGAGTGTCCGCATGCCTTTAACGGATATTTTGCTTGTATATTTACGAGGGAAGATCATCCCAACATACCCATTTTCACTGAACATGTTTATCAATACATAAGTCCGATTGATGTCTCCGCTGAAGGTCTCGCTAATCTTATAGGAGACCTCAAGATGTCAACCAGTCAGACTTGCTGCTGGGCAAGTTGGTTGAAATCGAAAGGGTACATTTTAGCGCAAACTGTAAAAGAAAGACGCCAGAAAGAAGTAGGAGGATGCAAGAAGGTCAGGCGCTAAACTTCAACTGTTTATTCGAAAGGTGAAGCCAACAACATCCCACCATTTGCTCATGCGTGTGTCAATAAGGGAGAAATCCCACTGTCATATTACAGAGCTGCATCTCAGTTTGGAAACGACAAACAGACGTATCAGTGATACAACTGGTGCATTTGTTGATGCTGTAACTGATAATAAATGATTAATTATGCCTGAGCACTGTGCAATGGGGGGTCGTTCAAAACATTCACTCGTTGCGCAATTCATATGGTCTGACACCGGTTGCGATTCTGCGCTTCTGCCACGCAGTATTACATGCGTTAAGCAGACCCATCCTGTTACATGACAATCATATAGCGTTTTTTTTGACAGAGTTTCAAGCAATGGCGTGGCTTCAAAGCAATGGCGTAGTACAGCATCTGCTTGCTATGCAGAAGGCCTGGGTTCAATTCTCACTCGAACCGAAAATTTCTATTGTTTATTTGCATCTTTATCAATTTTTTGCTCACGGACAACGCTAATTTTTCGCTCACAACCAACGACGCCGACACTGGAATTTCTGCGAAACGAGCTCTTTCACGCTATCGAATTAAAAAGTAAATATATAACCACACTGGTTGACCCCTAATTTGAATTCATTAAATTTCTAGTTCCTGTAGTCGCCTTATAGAGTCTGCCAAAACCGGCATGTAGCATCGTGAGTGCTTTCGTTCCAAGGGACATATTCAATGTAAAATTTCCACGCAATAACCACCTTTTTATCAATATGTCAAGGAATGACATGAAATTTACCGAGAAAAATGTTGCAGTAGGCGAAGCGATAAAATATATGAGAACTCTTGTGCAAAGACGATAGTTTGCTCTCGTGTCGTGTTCTGTTTTCTCGCTACAGTGCTTCTCATTAGTTTCTTTGCGAAATGGTTCAAATGTGAATAATACCCTGGAGATGGTGAAAAAAATGGTGGTTTTTCCAGCAGATTTCTGCACGTACGTGCTCGAACTAACAAGACAAACCAAGGAAAGAAAGAAAGAGAACGTATGAACAAAGAAAAAAAAATAAAGAAAGGGGAAGGACTGGTAGGTGCGACACCTGGGTCATGAGAAAACACAGAACAGCGATCAGAACGACGGGTAGCTGCTACATTGAGGGCACGTGTTCTACTCGACGTAGTCTCTCTACTGCACGCACGCAGTCTTTTAAACTCTTTTGAACCACACGCGATGCAGTTTGCGCGAATTCTCGCAAACGCGCTCGTCTTTCCTTTGGTTATTGCAGAGCCTACCTGTACAGACAGTGCTTTCGTTTCTTCCATTTTTCACTTCCCCGCAGGACGCCTCCCGACAGTTTCTGTTGTTTCTTCAGCTGCGCTGGCAGAATTGGTTTTGACGGGAGCACCTAGGCTGCGGCGTCGATCAAGCTGCAGTCGCACAGGCTGGCTTAGAGAACGGGAGTCACGAGTTATCGCCTTTTGAAGCGAGCGAGAGCACAGCCATTAGGCCGGAATGCAGATGCGCGCCGCATTACTGCGACATGGCGACGACGCTTCGTCACTGCCCTCCTCAGTGAAATCTCGGCTGAGTAGTGTACATACGTCGAAGTAGTATTAGTGAACACTGCCTTAACAACGAGCCTAATAGCGCGGTGATATTTCTCCGATGGCATTTTGCCCATACTGCAAGTTCGAGCGTTGTCAAGAAATAATGGCGTTCCTACAGCTTCATCTTCTCCTACCAGTTTACCTCTCAGGTGAGTGTCTCGCTTGCGGTGAAGTGTGTCAGTCATCGCTATGCAGGGTGGCACTACTTTTCAATGGCTTGGTAGGAGCAAATGACCTCCGACGCTTTGTTGAGGCAACGTACAGAAGGTATAGACCGGTTTAAGTGTACGAGACCGAGTAAAACAACTTAACGTGGACAGGTGACTATCTATCTCATCTCCGTTTATGTGCTTATATAAATATATCAAGCATCTTCCTTTTCACAGCGCGCATAGCTTCTGTGACTGTGCATTTCAATGAAAACCCCGTTCAACCACAGGACTGCAAATATATCTGGCCAGTACGGATGCGGTTCCTGGATTGAGTGCTTACGACGACCCCCTGAAGCGCACCAACTTGTACTTTGACGAGTTGCTGGCCGTGGCGCTGAAGGAAGAGACGGCAGGCCTGGACATGCGACCACTGCCAGCGTTCGCGTTCGCCTTTGGTCGATTGCAAAATCACGTGGCCAACTTCACGCGCATCAAGGTACGCAATTTGATGTCCAATGTGCCAAATTCCATACACTTTCCATGTATGAGTCGCATGATCGACGCGTGCTCGTATTGGGAGGCAACGGAATGATCAGGTTAAATAAATAAATAAATAAATAAATAAATAAATAAATAAATAAATAAATAAATAAATAAATAAAGGTCAATTCGCGAAGACGACTCCAAGGCGGAAGCCATAATCTTCTCTTTCTCCTCGTTCGACGTATTGATACTTTCCCGCTCCCCTCCGAAATCTTTCTGCACCTAACGTGGTTTTGCACTGCCTCCAGGATCGGAGAAATTGCAAGCCTTCTCACCCGGTTTTGCACTGCCTCATTGATCAGCCCACTTTTGACCAAATGACGATGTCATGTGGTGACGTGACGTTATATGACGTCGTGATGGCGTCATATGGTGACGCCATTACGCGATCTTGAGTTTTCGTATTTAATACAGCTGAGCACATGCTACAGCTAAATGACACAATGGTGAAGCCATAGCAACGCTGAAGCGTTTAGATGGAGGCAAGTCCAAAGCCAATACTCCCCCAAATCTGGCCAGTATGGGCCACATCAACCGAGAGGAATTCACTCGAGCTGACGCCACCGACGGTCAGTTTTCGCATTCGATGAGGCATCCATTAACCCGTCATCCCCAGTGACGGGTTCTTCTGGAGTTCGTTGGGGGTTGGCAGAGGCGTATAGTAAGAATTTTTTTCGTGGAAAGGGCGGGGGGGGAGGGGGGTTCAACCAACCATTACGTATGTTCGTGGGTGTAGACTTCTAGGAAGAGAGGGGAAGCCACCCCCCCCCCTCCCCTTCGTTATGCCATTAGGCGGTAGGTCTGCCGGGCAGTCTCATAATATGCGTCCATTGTGGCTCTCTGTCCACGTTTTGAGTAATCGGTTTTCAATTCCTCTGGGTTGATGTGGTTCATTCTGACTTGATTTGGGAGAGCATTGGCTTTGGACTTGCCTCCATGTAAACGCTCCAGCATTGCTAAGGTTTCACCATTTTGTCATTTAGCGGTAGCATTTGCCTAGCTGTAATAAAGTGCTGGGCATGGAGGAAGGAATACTGAGGAGAGGCCCTCGCTATCCGAGCTGCAGCGCAAAAAGTGTGGCGGAAGTCACGTGGTTTTTTTCGCAACGGCTGCTGGGATTCCACGGGCACGCCGCCGGCTCGTGTACTCTGCTCCACCACCACAGAGCCGGCCACAGAGTTGCGAATATGCATTTTTATGCGATCGTTTCATTTTGCGGATGACGCACGGTTTTGGAAGCCTACAGTGAGCGTCGGTCTTCACGATTGCGTGTTCAGTTCATTCAGCATGCAGACGCAAGTGGTTGTTTTCGAAGCCCGCTACAGCTTCTCCGCAAAGGCTTCGCGCCGCAGCTTCCTTGTTAGCCTTTGGCACCGTGCTGTTGTGTCCCTTAGCGGTGAAATGCTACATTTCCGAGAAAAAAGAAACGACACCTCTTAATGTGGGAGATGGCGGTGACCCGTTCCCGCGCACGACGGTGACAATGATTGGAAAGCATTGGCCCTGAGCGCTCAGCGAAGGTTCCAGCGTCAAGGGTAGAAAAGACGTGCCTGACCCAATATTGTTTCACTCAGTCAGGTGATTTGTAAAGCAACTTGGAGCGCTCGGATTTTTTACCTTTTGTGCGCGGTAAGTTTATGTGCGCCAAAGTTATCTTGTATGCGGTCGTAGACGACCGACCCGTGCCACTGTAGGCTCGAGTGCCACGACGTTCGTGCAAACGTTAAGACACACACAGGCCGGGGATAATCTGGAGGCGCCGCATGCCCCTACGTAAGAAGACCAATTCAGATGTTGCTGTTAGATTACATCGCGTAGAGTAACTGTATATGCTACCTTTAGGTAGCATATACAGTGACTGTAAAATGTCGCGTGCCCTGAACTTACTGTTTCTCCTGGAAAAAAAAAAGCGATCGAGCTGTCCGCGGCGACCATCCTGCCGAATTGCACCATTGCTTTCTTGCATTCAGCTGAATAAACATGAAGCACAAAGTTGGAAATTTATTGGAAAATCTCCAGGGCGCAGTTATTGCGGTCTCTCACCGGGGCAGGGACGGCATCCTCGTGGAGGCGAACTACCAGCGGTGACGCCCGATTGAAGTGTTCAAGTGCAAAGTTTTTGAACACACACAAGCCGACTTCGCCGGTTCCCAGTCGCGTTGACCGGGTCTTATGGCTTCGATCCATAGCCTCCGGCGACGGGGATCTTTGGGAAAGCTGTTTGAAAGCATGCAACAACACATACGCGCATTCGCATACATTAATAACAAATGGACAAACAGCCACGAATAGACGTGGACAAAGAAGACAAAAAGACAAACACCAGCGCAATGATCGTGTCGTCTGCGTCGTCGTTGCGCTGTGTTTTAATAGTCAAGGAGAGTCACCAACTGGCCCAGCTTTCCATTCCTCTACAGCATGTTCTACAGCCATGAATAAAGCAGAGGAACACTACGCTCACGCATGCAGTATCGTGCATTATGTTCTGAGAGCTAGCGCATGCGTTTACTTTCGATCATGCGTCAAATACAAAGCAAATGCAATACGCTTACGCGTGGAAGGTGACGCCCGGTTCCTTTCTTATCGCGCGCGAGCGGCACCCGGGCACACTGCAAGAAGGCATTGCCGCTCCTTTGTTCTTCCTTCGATACAATCACATGCTTCGTTCTTCGGCTCGTCTGTCAGCTGACGGCGCCCCTACGCTCTCCAGGCGCGACGTGATAGTCTGCTAGCCGCTAACGACGCATGCGTCAGCGAGTTAGCGTGCCCAACCTTGCAAGAAGGAGCCTTCTCTACCCTTCCCTACTTCCGGCTTCAAGAAATGTGACGTAACTGCCTCTCCTTATATTATTCCTTCCTCCATGGTGCTGGGTGATTGCCTGCTGTCCGATGAGACACCAGAAAATCACCCAGCACTTTCTCTGTGCATTCCTGGCTTGAGTCGTCGCTCACGGCTCGGCTGATAGACCCTGGAGCCATATTTTGAGTTGCGTCGTTCCCAGGCTTGCCAGGATGATCCGCTACCTAGGTCAGTTCAGCATTCAACGGGGTTTTCAGGCTTTTTTTTAGGATTTTGATAGGCGTTATTGAGATTCTTCCTCTCAAGTAATTATTAATGTTAGTTTTGAATTCGCATAGAACGGTTTCATTATTCGGTGTGGTTAAAGCTAGGCCGCTTCCTCCGCAAGGTCGGCGTGTGTGACTTTGATTGTAGCTATAGGTACAGTTACAGCCAAAATGCGATCGTGAAACAATTTGTTTCAGGGGAACTTGTCCGACAGCCCCGAGCCAGCCACATAGTTTTCCGTCCCATGGGGCGAGTTGCTCCGGTTCTCTACTCCCACAACGTCACCTCGCTCGGCGCTTCACCTCGCGTGCCTATATATTTCGACGGAGGGTTTATTTAAGGAAACGAGAGAGCGCGCTAGGCCGTAGGTTCACCCGGTATGCAAGCGGTTTCGGCTTTCGCTCGCGCGGTGTTGCTAATGCATGGTGTTCCATTAGGAAGGAGCTGTTAGCGGAAGTGACAGCAAACTGGTGTGGATGATTACAGTTCAGAATTATTGTTCTGTGGTCGTTCATAAAGTGTTAGCCATTGGATGGTGGCCAAGGTTTTCTCCACACGCTGTATCCTTATTCACTCATTTATTCGCTGGCTTTTATTTACACGTAATGTTTTTTTTTTTTTCGAACGTGGGTACGTCGTCAGTGTACTACAATGAATTCACTCAGAAATAAAGTTTGCCTTGCGCTTTAAAGGCGAAGGCCTTCGATTCCTCATCAAAAGCGAAAAGTGACCGTCCGCGTCAACACGGGTGATGCAAAAGATTATCAAGTGATCACGTCACCTTATGGCGTTATCGTTATGGCGACCTCACAGGTCGCTGAAACTTATGACATCATCATGACGTCACTATAACTCCGCATAACTTGACGTCACGTGATGACGTCATTTGGCCAAAGGTGGCCCGATCCCGGAGGCACTGCAAAACGACGCTAGGTGCATCAAGCTTTCGGGAAGGGGGGAGGGGGAAACAGTAAAATCGAAACAGAAAATGGCTGTCGTCTTCTAGTCGTCTTAGGCGAATACGTAAGGGACCGAGTGAATATTTTGGGACGCCACATTATAGGCCAGTGGTATCAAACACACGGCCCGCGAACCTTTTGCTAGCGGCCTGCGGCTTCACAAGGAATAAACTTTGGTGACTTTGCTAAATGGCGTTCACGTTATTTTCTCGCCTATTGGGATTAATAACGCCTTGTTCGGGGGAGCTACAGAGACGCGACTGGTCTCAAGCTTTTTTTTTTCCTGAGGCACCCCATGCTGTCACTATGTGTCGAAACATCAAAGTAGAACAAAAGCTCTGTTTCGGAATTTTATTCATTCTGGAAATAGGCATCGATATCTTCCACAAAACGTGATATTCCCTGCGGATATGACCCGTACATGAAATAAGCGAAAGACATTCTTTCAAATGGCAACGTTAGGTGACATGTTGTTCAACACCCCCCCCCCCCTCCCTAACTTTATTCACCGTCCTGTACCTTCTTGGACTAAATTTCGGGACTGAGGCTCGCTAGCTGAGGTGAGCTTGAGACCGCTGCTGTAGGCTATAGAAACTGAAATTGTCCGCAGCAACTGAGAGGTTACTTGAATCGATATTGTGAGCAAGAGATAAGATCGCTGTAAGTTGTGTCGTAGTATGTACTTTACTGTTTGCGAGCACTAATCACCATTGCCTATGTATATTCACCAATACCTAGTTATATTTGTTTTAAAAGCGAAACTGTTTAAGGCAGCCGTAATTTGTGCGTCCTATCCTCTGTGACCTGCCCCGTGTGGCCTATCAGGTATGTGCCACAGATATTTGATAACTCCCACTACTCACCTCTGGTCCAATAAAAAGGAAGAAGGCAACAGTTAGTCCATAACTCGGGAACGGGAAGGGCAACGGCCGCTGCGAGTAGACCCCGAAGCAATGGAAGGCCTGTGCCAACGACCACTTGCCCGTAGATCTATGAGAGGTGCGAACATAGGCGTGCGCAGGGTTCCCCTTTAGGGGGGAGGCGAAGGTTCGTCTCAGTGCCCCCCCCTCCTAATTATGTCAATGTATGGCGCTGACATTGCCGCCCCCCCTTCCCGAGTAGCAACGCCCCCTCTCCCTATTATGTCAATGTGTGAGGCTCACTTAGCGCCCCCCACCCCTCTTAGCTGAATGGGAAGGGGGGGCGCCCCCCCCCCCCCCACCCTGCCCCTCCAGTGCGCATGCCTATGGGTTCGAACGCTTGGTGTCAGCGCGAGATTCTGTCTATGGAGTTTGGACATCCGTGTCGTGTCTGTGACTGTCTGCGGTTGAACTCAAACCAATCTACGCTGAGAATCAGCGTGAATCAACCAACATCACCTAGCTTAAGCCCAGCAACGACATGGAAGCAACCTGGAAACAACCCTCATCACCTAGCTAAGACCTAGAAACAACCTAGAAGAAACCAGATCGGTCTTCAGTTTCTCTGTTTCAAGGCTTGCGCGGCTTAGCGCAAGCTTCGCCAGTGTTTTTTTTTTTCCCTCTTTCCGAACGTGTCGTTAGAGGTATCATTTGTAGGCATTTAAGCGAGTTCACACCTAGAGTAAAACTTTTTTTCTTTTGCTGTGTGCTGCAAAAAAGACGAGTAAACGGAATATCCCGCATTCCATTATCGATTATAAGCCTTGAGAGATATCTAATTACGGCGAGGCTGTAACATTTGTCACCGAGCACAGAAAATTCCATTCTTATGTGCAATAAGGACGGAAGAAACAAGATCACAAGCTATATCGTGTGCAATTAGGCGGATGTTATTAGACAAATATTATTTTGCGTCCGATGTAGGGAGTTTACCCGAAGGATAAGAAAATAAACGCACAACACAACTGCAGACGCGCACGTACCCCAACCCCGCACAGTCTAACAGGCTCTACCCTAGTACATACCCGACAAATATATGCAAGGTCTGCCACACTGAGGTCGCCACATTAACTCACATGCTCTGGGACTGCTAAAAAACCCGCTAGGTGCTAACTCCGGAACCCTTCCGCCGCGGTGGGCCGCTGCCTTGCGCAGCGCCAGCCTCGGCGACCAACATTGGGCTGTCCAGCAGGCGGCGGTGAGGGAAGGCCTCGACGTCCCCACGTGGGAAACCTAAGGCCCAGTTGGCGAAAGCTCTGCAGGACTATCAATAAGGTTGTTACCAACCAACACTACCAACAATGCACTTTCGCACCTGTAGTTGAAATTGGGAGCCACTACAGACAATATTTATTTATTTATTTATTTATTTATTTATTTATTTATTTATTTATTTATTTATTTATTTATTTATTTATTTATTTATTTATTTATTTATTTATTTATTTATTTATACCGTCAGACCATACACAGGGCTATTACAGGATACTTAAGACAAACAACGCCAAAAAAGCACGGCCACGGAGAAAGAAAACACACAGGACAAGCGCTGTTTTCTTTCCGTGGCCGTGCTTTTTTACGCTGTTTATCTTAAGTATGTAAAACCAACTATCCCAGTCAGCTACTTTACTAACTATTACAGGAGTGGAAAAGAAGTACATAGCAGTCTTTCTAGAAAATGAACACAATTATTTCGTGTTATCAAAAATAAGAGGAAAATAAATTAATTGCACCAAGAGACGTGACCAGACAGTAGCATTAAATTTTACCTGTACCAGTACATTACCCTTACAGATGGCGGAAAGGGCTTGAAGACGTACGCGACAGGATTTTCACGTTACTCATGTCATGGCCCGACAGTCATATTCGTGAAATCCAAGGAGGCAATAATGAAAGCGCCCAGACGTAGGCGGCTAGATAGATAGATAGATAGATAGATAGATAGATAGATAGATAGATAGATAGATAGATAGATAGATAGATAGATAGATAGATAGATAGATAGATAGATAGATAGATAGATAGATAGATAGATAGATAGATAGATAGATAGATAGATAGATAGATAGATAGATAGATAGATAGATAGATAGATAGATAGATAGATAGATAGATAGATAGATAGATAGATAGATAGATAGATAGATAGATAGATAGATAGATAGATAGAAATGCTCAAAGTGGCAAAGGTTCGCTAAGAAATGCTTCGCATTAAAAAAAGTGCCTTCGTAGTCCGAAGTCGAGCTCGCGCAATTGTGCTTCGGTTTTGAAACCAAATAAGAAAACACGAAATACGCAACTGCGGGGCATTTACTTTCGCACAGCAACCTACCATTGCTCAATCAACCAAAACATAGCTTCAAAATACCTTGCTCTCTAAACTCGTTTAATGTTTCTCCATAAAACATATATATGCAGATACTTTACTAAATGTGAGTATGTTCTTTTTCGTTCACTTCTGCTACACTGCACTGTGCCGGGTAGGCGGCCTACATTGGTCCGGCCAAGATTTCCTGTCATTATCATCATCGCCAGCCTGACTACGCCCCCTGCAGGGAAAAGGCCTCTGCCATGTTCCGCCAATCAACCCTGTCCTGTGCTTGCTGCTGCCACGTTATCCCTGCAAACTTCTTAATCCCATCTGCCCAACTAACTTTCTGTTTCTCCCTCGCGCGTTTCCCTTATCTTGGAATCCAATCAGTTACAGCTAATGACCAGCGGTTATCTTGCCTACGTGCTACATGCCCTACTCATATCTACTTGATTTCGACTAAGATGCCCTTAACACCCATTTGGCCCATGACGGACTCTGCTCTCTTCTTGCATTTCTGTACTTACCTCTACAAAGCTGCCTTTCTGTTTCTCTCCCTGCTTCACGCCGTCGACACCCTCCATGGTGCGCTAAGATGCTTCTAACGGTTTCTGATTTAACCAACGTGTTACACACGATGAAGCTGGCGATGCTACCGCCGGTGTTACTTCGATATCTCGTCTACGCGTTTCCTCTTCCGGCATGCTGTAAAAGGCAGAGTAGCGCGGACAAAACAACTTAGAAGCGTTTGCATGAATGCTCTTCGCGGGAATGGCGATTACTCTGCAGGTAACAGGACTGTCGGGTGGCGTGAAGCGGTACGGTGATGCCAGCCCCCCGGGTTACCTGCGCGGCAATTTGACCACGGGCTCGTACGTGCGCTTCGAGGATGCGTCTGTGCACTGCGGCGGGCACGTGCGCCTCCAAGGGTGAGCTCCTTTTAGTGGTTGTGACGCGACACAGTTAGGGCGCGAGACATCACAGTGGTCTAAACGCCCGCTGTCCCGTTCAGAAATACCAGTTCTTATAGGTACACAGAACGCTTACTCGCAGCTCCTCGATGCAAATGTAAAGCAGTACACATCTGTAGCCTTCGCCTATCTTCTCTGTCGCATATCACAGACAGAGAGAAACGCTAAAGTGCTCTACTGCGAAGCTCTACATAACTAGGCCATTCGTAACTTCGCGAACGGTTACCTACTTAGGAGCAAGTTGTGATCATCGTGAACGGCTTTTACATTCAGTTTAAAAAAAAAGAGTGACAGTAGCCACCCATACTGAGCTCAAACGGCTGCTGGCGAACTGGGCAAGTTGGTTGACATGTCTGCGACCCTAAGAGTAAAAAAAAAAAAGAAAAAGAAATACGAGCATATCATAACTCCCTGAAGTGTGAAAGTCAACAATTAGGTACTTAAGGGAAAACACGTCGCAGTTACATGCCACAAAGCTTGTGCAAAACCCACTACTAACCACTGGCCCACTAAAAATAAACAGAAAAAAGTAAGAAAGAAGTAATTAAATATATAAATAATTAAATAAATAAATAATAAAATGGAAAAATAATAAATCCGTAACTTAATAAATAGGTAAATCCTGCGCTACACAGCTTCGCTGGTCATCCTACTTCACGGACTGGTATGACTCATGAATTTCGATTGAATAGTGATATAAGGCTTCGGTGCCTCACCAACTCTCCCTCCTTTTCCTGAGTGGGCTTCAAGATGCCGTGCATTTGTTAAGCAGCATATGAAATAACCAGTGTGGGTTCAGACAACGAAACATGGAAATAAGGTGCACGCAGCGTTAGACATGCACTTGTCATATACAATAAAAAAAATTGCCCCCACCTCCCCGAAGGGAATCGTGAGGAAATGCGAATGCATTTCTTGCGCCGAGAGTACACGGCGTAGTAATTTTAATGGCGTAAGGCTGGGCACATCGACGCGCTCAAGTGTCTCCCTTTTGGGCGCCTCTTTCAACGAACGCTTCCTACGTGCGTTCGTAATCACCTCAGGGATGTTGCCACCGCCTTCAATGCAGCACAAACGCGTTTAGAACGCGCTGTTTTCAGGCTGTGCCAAGGCAGCACAAACGCTACAAACGCATTTCAAACGCACTGCATTGAGGCGGTGGCGCAGGGAGGAGAAAGAGCGAACGGCGGGAGAAGGAGCGGCGAAGCACTACACTCCCTACACTCTCTCCCCTACACTCTCTCCACACACGCGGGAGCTCCGCCGAGCTCCCGCAATGCGAGCGCCCTCACACGCCAGAGCGCGCTCCTCCTCTCCACTCACTCTCCGCTACTCCGCCCGCACCACCTGCTCCGGTTACTAGAGGCGAGGATAAGCGCGCGCGCCCGCAGCTGTTGCTATGGGAGAGGGAGTGAGAGCGGAGAGGCGCGCGGACAACGCCGGATGCCTTACATAGCCCGACTAAGAAATGCATTCGCATTTAAAAGTAAATAAATATATTTGGAGAAACAACAAGATTAAGTCAGTGTGGATGACGCAAGGAAATGGCATGAAATGGTGACTACAAAAACCATGCATAAGAAGAATGGTGACCTTATTGAAGTCAAGCAAACATCCCTCATTCAACGAATGCGCTAATCGAGGTCTGCTCAGCATCACGCCGCGTGGTGCGACATAATGACTACATACAAATGCCAAAGTGTTTATGACGCCCCTTGAATTGCTGACAACAATAAGCACATTAAACTGAATCGTCAGTTCACCATGCTGCTCATAAGCGGATATAAAGGGAGATGTAAATGTAGTCTATACAACAAACTATATTGATAGGTGTTGCGACAATTGATGCTGTAATCTCGGTGTTCGGACGAAGGTTAGCGTGTAGCGCTTTTTTACGTTTCGGTTTCGACTTCGCCTTTGATATTGTTCACACTTCATCACTCTGCTAAAATTACTAGTCCCTGCTATGAACGCGATAGCGTTAAAGAGCCCGTTTCGCAGAAATTGCAGTGTCGACGTTGGCGTCCTTGGTTGCGAGCGAAAAATCATCATCTCGTCTGTGACCGAAAAATCGAGAAAGATGCAAATAAAATAAATAATAAAAAGCTTAGGTTCGAATGAGACACGAACCCAGTTCGTCTGCGTGGCGAGCAGGTGTTCTACCACAGAGCAACGTTATTGCTTTACACTGCTTCGGAAAAAAAAACACTATATGAATGTCATGTAGTGGAAGGAGTCCCCTTAACGATGTAATATTGCGTGGCAGAAGCGTAGAATCGTGCCAGGCGTAAAACCATGCGAATTGCGCAGCGAGTGGGTGTTTTAAAGGCCCACCTATTATAAAGCGCACCGACATATTCAATCATCATCAGCCGCAAAAGCATCAACAAAGTGAGGAGCGGCGTAGGTCCACGTGTTGCCTTACGGACGTGCAGTGGGCCCTTCGCCGATTCGGAAAAGAAAGAATTATGCCGTAGTGGGCAATTAATAGCTGTACTTGCAGTAGGCGTTCTAGGATACTTTGAAACGGTCAATGTTACGCGAACAGTCGTTCCTTTCCTTACGGCACGGTTGAGGCATGCACCGAGAACCGAAGCCAGGCTAGGAATTGAGAAGGCGATGCACACGGGGCCCGATTACGCTATCGCATTCCACTCTTGAAGGGAAGCTCAAGCGTCCTCAAAGGTTTTAGGAAGAACGAAATGAACAGCGGAGAGAGAGAGCAATGGCAGGATGTTAACCAGTCCAGAAAAACTGGTATGCTGCCCTAGAGCACTGCATGGGCCTGCTTTTTCGGCCCGTGCCCGGCTCGGGCATGCTTCACGAAGCCCGAGCCCAGCCCGGGCCCGTGGTTCCAAGCATATGCTTTCGACCGTTTTTCAAGACCGAACCCAGCCCCAGCCCGGCCCGGGCCTGTGGTTCCAAGTCCGGGCCCGGTGCGAGCCCGGGCGTTCATTACTATACTTATCCAGGGCACGCGTGTTCATGACCAGGCCCGGCGCGGGCCCGCTAGAGAATATTAGTTGTTGATGAGGATTATTAATGATGCTTTGGGCTTCGTTAAAGCGACAAGTGATGTCCCTTTAATTTCCTCACTGACCAAGCAAAAATTAATACAACCCTTTGAAGGTGATTTAAAGCTTACACACGCCTTAACATCAGCAATTCGACCAGAAAGATAGCCACATAAAATTCGGCCTACGCCTCTAAAGCCGCAACGAAGGGCGCGAGCGTCAAATATCTCTGTTTACTTACAGATTGTACCGTATGTGTCCACCTCAAATAAAAGACCGAAATCTTTATTCCTCCCATGGAAACAGCCGAGACCTTGCCCATTGTTAGTGCTGTTCTTTTTACGCTGGTGCACATGTAGTGGCCTTGATCGTACGACTTTGTCCTAACAGGTCATCTAGCATACAAATATTATATATATATATATATATATATATATATATATATATATATATATATATATATATATATATATATATTATATTATATATATGTATATATATATATATATATATATATATATATATATATATATATATATAATATATATATATATATATATATATATATATCTGTAAGGAGGAAGAGAACAGACAGCACCCTTGCTGCGGGCCGGCTGTTCTTATTCTCTCAACTTCCTCTTTCTCTTCTTCGCGGTAGCCCGGCTCGCGCCAGCGCCCGAGCGCTCTTGCTTCCTTACACTCGGCCACACTGCGGCATTGCAAAGCGAGCTGCGAAATTGGCTCCGGAGGGCGGCATTGACTGTTGCGTGGCGGCCGGTCTTGGCCACGCAGAGACTTGGTATGAAGAGGTGCCAACGATACCTCTGGCGGCCGGCATTGGCTGTGTTGCTGAGGTCGGTCGTGTGACTGGTGTGGTTGCGATGGTCGCGACTTGACTGGCCAAGCTGACGAGCATTCTGGGGGGCGACATTGGCTTTGTCGAAGTGGTCGTTGACGGCCTCGATCGTGCTGTGGCCTAATGTGGTGGGCGGCAGCGGACGACGGTAGCATCTGGCACTTTTTAAACAACCTCGGGACAAGCTTCCGCGCTGCTGAGTCATCAATGTCCCCTACTTTAGCGCTGTGAAGTTTTGTCGCAAACACAGCATTCACACATGTGAATGCTGTGTTTGCGACAAAACTTCAGGTACTTTGGTCGTAGAAGAGCGACGCTTAGATCGCAGCGGAATGTCTCGGATGTCTGCAGCCATGCTTGCCTCTCCGGCCTTAATCCGAGAGACATCGCTGAAAGGGATGGGAATGCCGCTGCAAGTGCTTTCTGGTGCGCGTCTGCGATATACTCGAACCGTCGAATGAGGAGTCATGGATGTGGCGACTTTGTTGCGGAATCCATTAGTCAGGCCATCGGCGCACGTGGGCTGTACTGGCACGTCTCTTGTTTGGTTCTTGCTCAGCGCTGGTTCTTGCAGTTTGGTTTTGCTCAGCGCAAGGTGACCATCTGTGCATTCGGCCAATGACTGCACTGGAGTTCGCGCACGTTGCTCCGGGTTCTGAGCTGGTAGCGTGTTGACAATTAGAGAAGCCGGTGTTTCCACGTGCCGAAGTGGTGATGAGCTTAGGGCTTGCGTCGTCGCCATTTGTGGCGTAGAGGCGGTCTTGGTCTCGGGCATGTAAGGTCGAAAAATGTAAGGTCGTTGTTGCTTGAACGTGGTCGTTGTCTCTGGTGATGATACTGGATTGGGAATGGGAATCGTGGAATGGGAGCGCTGTGGCGGAAAACCCTGCTCGCAGCCGGTGCTGGTGTCTGCCGCGTGGCCTTCTGCGATTCTCTCTGTGCAATAGCTGCAGGGCACACCTGTACAGTCGAAGTGGGTTGCATCGCAGCGCCCATCCGTGGTAAATAGTGGGTCAGAGATGATAGGGTCGAATGCATTCGAAAGGGGACGAAAAAGACTTGTCAATTTGGCACACCATTCAGGCCAGGTTTGTTGCCTGATGCCTTCGTAGGCATGCCATGCCTTGGCAGAATCGCGAAGGCGGTCGATGGCTACTAGCCATTTCTGCTGGTCCGTCCAGGCATGGTGATCGCCGAGCGAGTTGATGGCCTTGATCCACCGGACCGCGTCGTCTTGGAATCCGCGGAACACCAGTAGTTTGCAGGCAGCCGCCGATGGTGGGACGGCAGACGAAAATCCGGAGTGTGCCCACGCCAAGCATCCCAGTTGCTCTGAGAGCCGCGTCAGGGCGCAGCGGAGCTCTCGGCGGTTCTCGGGTGATTTGGCCTCAAGATCTTGTGAGGCGGTCGCAGCCAACACGGCATTGATGGCGCACAGTGTTGGCAGAGCGGCAGGAGGCAGCTTGGAACTCGACGCTGTCAAGGCGTTAGTCGTGATGCGGAGTTGCGTGATGGTACGCAGCAGCTCCGCGGCGCTGTCGGTTGATCCGCATGGAGAGACAGGGCCGGCCTCTGCGGAGGATACAGCGGCTCCGGTACTCACGGCGGCAGGATGCTTATCGGAGAGAGCTTGTACAGCATCCCAAAGCGGCTCATGCGCTGATGGAGTCTTGAGTGAGACGGCGTCGCCACAGGAAGCGTGAACGGCGTTCCCGGGCAACAGTAGGTCGTGCGCTGTCTTGGCGTCGCCGGGATATGCCTGCACTTGGGCCACCGAGGAGGCCTGGACGCCGTCCTTGAGTGGTGGCATAGGTTCTTCCGGCAGTTGGGACGCGGGCTGCATGATCGTGGGCGTTCCTTCGATGGAAGGCCCGCAGCGCCGATGACCTACGAGGACACGTACTTACGGTTCGTGTTGCGTAGACTGCGCCATTGTAAGGAAGAAGAGACAGAGACAGCACCCTTGCTGCGGGCCGGCTGTTCTTATTCTGACACTTCGTCCTTCTCTTCTTCCCGCTAGCCGAGCATCAGGCCCAAGCTACGTTGGCGCTTCAGCTCTACCTCCGAGAGTGGGCACGTTGTTTACCACGGGCACAACTGCGCCGTGCCCTTCACGATCTCGGTCATTGAGAGAGGGCAGGGTGGTGGGGGCCCGAGCGACACCGTCGGCATTGTGCGTCTCACAGCTCCCATCCGCGGTAGACAGTGGGTCGGTAGGCAGGGGGTCGTCGGCATCAAAAAGCGGGCGAAAAAGATTCGTCAACTTCGCACACCACTCCGACCAGGATCGCTGCCAGACGCCTTCGTAGGTGTAGCGAAAGAGAGACGTGAAGGCGGCCGACGTGGCCGTGCCGAAGTCTCGCTACTTTATTCGAAAGACGACCGACCTCGCGACGGCGGCTGCAAGCGGCCTGACAGCCAGAAGCGTGAGCTCGTTCTTAACTCCTCGCGCCTCGAGCTCTGAACATGAGCTGCGCGAGAGACGCGGCGCGGTGGTTGGAAAAATGACGATGATTATGAATTGCGATGATGATGACGCTACAGATTACTCCCCCCCGCAGAAATGATCCCGGAATGAAAAACTGTGGGGGCGTATATACAGGAATGTTCATGTCGCGAAAGGATAGGGTCCGTGGGCAGTCCAGGTCGTTAACGTGGAAGGTAGCCGTCAAAAATGACAAGGCCTCTGGGGGGCGACTCTGGGAGCAGCGCAGCGGGCGAGGGTCGCGACGAAGAGACGCTGTTGGAAGGAACGAGCGAAACCGATGTCGTGGAAATCGGTAGTGGGCCGAGAAATTCCGCTGTGCAGCCCAGCGAAATTGGCACACACACAAGCTCTTGTGATGCTGGCGGTTCGTCCGCACACTCGGGTAAAGGTGACTTAAAGACAGAGTGGAGCGTAGGCGTAGTACATCTTGGCCAGTTGATTTAGACGTTCGTCGGTGCGAACTTCGCCTGGTTGGGCGGGCGACGCAATTGGCGTGGCGACGGTGCCGGTAACGGCGTTGGTGGTGGCACATCACTGGCTGCGGCTGCTCCATAGTCTGCCGTGTAGAGTGCAGACGAGCCGCGAGGCGTGCGCTGCAGATAGACGTGGCGCGACTAATCTCGGTGTGATGAGCCGTGCTGGAGAGACTGGTAGACGGTGCAGCTGTAGTCGCAGAATGAAGTTTAGTAGGTGAAGGAGAGCGCGTGTGCGGGGTGGCAGGTGGGTTGTATGCCTGCGTGGCCGGTAGGGCATACGCGGTCTGGTCTACCTGTGGCAAGCACGGCGGGTGGTCCTCGGGATTTTCTGTCATCGTCGCAGCGTCACGCACGTTCGGCCGTAGCTGGTTATGGGCTTGAACGTCTGCTGCGGGAGATTTCGAGGATGATGGTAGTTCCTGTTGGCAAGATGCGCACAGTGTCGAGGTCGAAAAGGCGGGTTCGTTGGACATCGCTGACGATGCCTCCGCAATTGGGGGTCGTACAGCGGGATTCACGATGTCCGTGTCTACGGCAGGCTCCAGGGCGTGCGGCGAGGTAGCCGTCGTGGAGCCTGACGTGTCAGAAGTGTCGTGGGCCGTGGAGGTCGGGGAAGACGTGCAGGAGGCCGGCAAGTCTGAAGGACCGTGGGCCGAGGCTGTCGAAAAAACAGACCTCTCAGTAGAGTGGCCGATGGCAGCAGGAACCTCCTGTACCTCGTCGGGCGGGTGGTCGGGCGCGGGAATCGATGCGCTGGTGGCCTGACGTGAGGACGGAGGAGTCGTAGCCGGGGAAGGTAGGTCGTGGTCATGGGAGGGCTGCGGGCCGTGTGGTACCGCTCGCGTTGACGGAGGGGAAACCCGGAACTCACGGGTCCCCGGTAGCGGGCGGTACGTCTCGCCATAGCGAGCCAGCACCGCAGCGCAGAGGTCGTCGTATGGCTGCGGGCTGGATGACGACGCGGCGGACAGATGATGTAGCTCAACCGGCAGCGCTTGGAGCAGGACGGCGTGCATCATCGGCTGTGCCGTGATGCCATTCAGAGCGAGAATGGCATCGAGCTGCATAAACCACGCTCGGGGGTAGGCCGGGTGGAACGGCTTCACTGGCGGGCAGAGTGACGGCAACATGGCAGCGCCGCTCGTCGAAGGGCGTGGTCGAAGGCCGGGTCACCAATTGTAGCGAGTGAGGTAGACGTGACGGCGGCCGACGTAGAGTAGAGTAGAGCCTGGAAGCTATGGCTCATACCCACACTGGGGGATTGGCCAAGAACCGGTTAGTTTTTAAAGGAAAAATTGAAATTAAAGTTCAAACTTTGTTTAATTAATACGAAAGAAGTATAAATGAATTAGAGTTAAAATTATACTACTAATAATAATATAGAATAGAATTGAATCAATAAAACCGATAATTTTGGGGAAAAATAGAAATAATATTTTGGAAAGGTAAATTTTACAATCTAAATCTTTTTGAACCTTTAAGAAACTCCTGCAATGCATCAGCAATCTTCCCGTCACTGTGGCCCAGAGAAAAAGCCCCGAAAGACAGTACATTTTGTTCATTTAATTCTAATCTAAGCAGACGGAAAACAACACCTAAGGTATTTTTGCGCAAGGTAGAGTACCTCTTGCAGGAAATGAGAAAGTGCTTCGTTGTCTCATGTATTCCGCAAAAAGGACAATTAGGCGATGCTGCCAGACCAGCTCTGTGTAGATAAAAATTTAGATAGGGAGTTTGACAACGTAGTCTTGTGATTGCGACTTCTATTGCTCGTGATTGACATACTTTACTATTCCACTGATGATTTAAATGCTGGAATTCTAATATGGTCGTTAATAACGGTGCGGAAAATTCTTCTAACATCATTTTCCTCCTAAATCTAGCACCTGTAATGAATTTGGATGCGGGCAATACCTGAATTACCGGGCCATTCAATGATGACCTGGCTAGCGCGTCTGCCATTTCATTCATAAATATGCCCTTATGCCCAGGAACCCACACTAATTTGATGAACTTTATGTGCAGTGGAACTAATGATTTGAACGCATCCAAAACATACGAGTCCTCGTTTGTAGTGAGGGAGGAACATACTGATAGTGAGTCCGTCAATATTATTGCGGAGCTTATTGATGCTTCTAATTTACGTAAGGCTAGACTGATGGCTAAAAATTCTGCTACAAAGATGGGCACAAAATCTGGAAGGCGAAGTGAAAACGACCAGTCTAGAGTAGGAGAGAAAATCCCAATTCCACATTTTTCTTCATTTTGGGAAGCATCCGTCGCTATCACTGTCTTAATTGGCGTATGCTCCAGGTAATCACTTAATATATCGTTTAATAGTCGGTATGACATTAGTTTGCATTTTTTGGAAAAATGTCATCAAACTGTATTTTAATAGAGTTGTTACTATTACTGATTATACACAGATCATTAATTTGAACGTTTATTTTGTCAAGAAGGCTTTCTATAACTAAAATTTGGGGCTTATGAAATCGCGGCCAATATAATCCAAAATACAAGTCAGGACGTGCAATAAAACTGTTTCGGAACGTCTAACGGAGGATTCATACAGCCTTAGAAATGCCTGTACTGCTAACAATTTAAACCGGGTAGCAAGTGAGGGGAGTCTAGCTTCCATATACAGGACCTTAATTGCAACAAATTTAGGAAGACCTAGGCATAATCTCAAAGCTTGTCTTTCGAGAACTACAAGAGGATGAAGCTTGTAAGCAGCAGCCCCAGCGTATAATATGCACCCGAATTCAAGCACTGGACGAACATACATGCAGTATATTGATATAAGTGTATGTCTCCTCATACCTAAGCGGCAATGACTGATCTTCCTTAATAGTCCGACTGCTCGAACACCCTTTGTTGCGATGTTTTCAATATGCGCCTTCCACGTCATAGATCGGTCATATATGACACCGAGATATTTTACTTTCTCTACTTGTGGAATAGGCTCGAGATGATAGGAAAGTGACATGTGGATAGGGTCTTTTAATGGAAATGTTAGCACGGCGCATTTACTGACATTCAAATGTAGATGTATACTATCAAGCCAGCTTTCTAGTGCTGACAAGTATGACTGTAATATTGGAACAGTTCGTAAATGTCACCTGCTGATGAAAAAAATGCGATGTCATCAGCATATACATAAGTGTGGACATCGTCATGTAGAGGGATAGAACTCATTAGGATATTAAATAATACTGGGGAAAGGACTGCGCCTTGCGGGACACCTCTAGTTTGAGCGTAAATAGAAGACGAGATTGCCGTTTGGGAGCAATAGAATGTTCTATTTCTTAAGAA
The DNA here is from genome assembly GCF_013339695.2 of Rhipicephalus sanguineus. Classification (NCBI taxonomy): domain Eukaryota; kingdom Metazoa; phylum Arthropoda; class Arachnida; order Ixodida; family Ixodidae; genus Rhipicephalus; species Rhipicephalus sanguineus. Next base: position 76,725,108 of record NC_051182.1, on the reverse strand, counting down.
TTCCGCAATCCACGCTGAATATATTTTGGAAAGTTAAGGTTGTGAAGCGATTGATTAAAACGATGTGTTCAACGCTGTCGTATGCTTTTGAGATGTCAAGAGTGACTAACGCTGCATATTTTCTTTCACGCCTAGCTAATAGTATACGACTTTCGAGATCTATATGGGCCTGCCATAGAGCATCTGATCTGAACCCAATTTGTGCTGGATTTAATATTTGTCTCTCATTAATGAAATTTATTATGCGGGTGTTTAACAGCCTCTCGATTATTTTACAAAATTTGAAGTAAGCGCAATGGGCCGAATGTTGTCCAATACATACCCCTTACCCGGAATCTTAAGTAATGGTATTACCTTAGCTAATTTCCAATCTGATGGTAGCCATGCCATTCTTAGTGAAGTGATTGATTACATCCAATAAAAACACTTGGGATTCCTTATTTAGCATTTTCAGCATTGAAGACGTGACTCCATCCGGGCCAGGAGCAGCTGATGGTAAGTTACCTAACATCTGTGATAATTCCGAACCGGAAATTTCTGAGAAATCTTCATCAATAATGCTTGCAAGGAGGGTAGTGATAGTTGAGAGGAAAAACGATGTTCTAGCCCTCTACCAATTGTTTCCAACGATTCTTTTATTTCTTGCGGAGACAAACTGATAGAATCTGCATTGATAGGCCGCGGAATCATTTTCTTTTTACGCAGAAAATATATAATGCGCCTTTATTGTTAGATTTAGAAAGGTAATCGAAAGTCCGAATATCGTAATTTTCTTTTGCGTTCAAAACAGTTCTTTTAAAAAACACAGCGTAGAACTGGTAGTCCTTCCAATTTTGAGGACATTGATTGCACAGCAACTTTTTCCAGGATGCTTTTCTACGTCTGTAGTCCCTAGAACAATCGTCAGTCCACCAAGGAGAGTTAGGATTGTGCGCAACTGACGAGACCACGAATTCAGCTTTCTCGCGAGAATTCTGTAAGACCGAGCAGATGCTCAACGCTTTCGACTTCGTGCTCATATGGGATATTGAAGCGAGTGAAGAAAGCAGTGATTGTTTAAATTTTTTGTAATTAATGAACTTATGCGCGTTCGAAACTGATGGGACAACCGGACTTATTATTTCAAATGTTATCGGCAGGTGGTCGCTATTTGTAGCGCAGTCAACCACTGACCAAGTCGAAATATTCAGGCTGGAGCTAGCGAAAGTCAAATCCAAGGCTGACGCGATGCGACCTTTCACGTACGTAGGGCTTCCTGAATTTAAGCATGTTAAGTGATTATCCTGTGACCAATCCCACAAGCGGCTGCCGCACGCATCAGTTTTTAACCCCCACGTAACATGATGGGAGTTGAAGTCTCCTGCTAATAAAAAATTTCTTCCACACATGCCAATTATCGTGTCCAATGCCGGGTGTCGTGCACGCCTGAAGGGAAGTAAGCATTGGCTATTGAAAAATTCTGACCAGACGGAAATTTATGCTTATAACTAATATTTCATATTCTGGATCGAGCAGTTTTAATGTCAACTTTGCTTTGTGACAAATCTGTTTGATATCAGTGTAATTATGCCACCACCTCGAGAAGGGCGGTCTAATCTAAACGAACGATAATTCTTAAAATAAAAATTGTTCTCTGGAGAAAGCCAAGATTCTTGTATTAGAATTAAGTGAGGATTTAACTGAGAACTAAGACAATGCAAATCAGTAATAGCAGCAAATATCGAGCGACAATTCCACTGTAAAACTTTCAGGGATCCTATTTTGGCTGAAGAATTGTTGTGGAGATAACTTTCTCCAAAATACTCTCCTTCAGAACCTTACTGGGCGGAAGCTTTTTTGATTTAGTCTGAGGAGAAGGGGGAGCAGCACTGTTCAACGGGGACCGGCTGCGTTTTTGAGCCCGGGCCTCAAGATCGACATCTGTGACCACATGCAGGTCAAGCAAATGTTCCTGACTAACATCCGAATGACACGCTGGGGAGCCACAGATGGTATCGGCAGCATTCTCCTTATCGTACACAGTGTATTAGCTTCACTTGCATTTAGCAATTGAGGGGACTCCGGAGTGCCTGTTGGTGCTGGCGTTAGAAGCTTAGCAATTGATTACTGACAGCTTGAGCAATGCACTCGGTAATACTAATTGCTATTTGATCCATTACCTAGCCATAGCTTTTCTACAGCTATCTCAACCGCCTGTGCAAGAGACGTCTCAGTGTACATTTGGCGGCTGTAACGCCAGCATAACCATGCAACCTCTCCTTTACAGTAGCAATGGCTTCTCTCCTAGAGCACCGTCGTGTCTACAATTTCTAGGACCTGCATCTTGCTGTCTAATTGGGCAATCTGCATTGTCAGCAGCGTGTTGTCCACCACACAAGCAGCACATGTCTTCTTGGGCCGTACATTCTCGATTTGAGTGGGCGTCGCCACATCTGCAACATCGACCGTCTGATTTACATCCGCCGGCGCTATGCCCAAATCTCCAACAGTTCCTGCACTGTAATGGACGAGACGCAAGCTGATCCACTCTGACTCTGAATAAGGGCCATGCTTTAATTTCAGAAGGACAAAAGTACCAGCAAAAGTCGCAATCACTGACTCCGTGGGGACTCGCTTGTTGTCTACAACTCGATTGCATCGATAGACAGCCACTACTCCTGCCACAGAGAGCTTTTCAAGTGTCTCAGCAGGGCTCAGTTGTGCGTCTACACCTCTTACGATGCCTTTAGTACAGGCCAGATGTGGTGGTATATACGCACTCACCGGATCGATGCAAAGGAGGAACATTTTAGAAGGTCTTTCACATTCCTGGTCTGGCGATCGGCACACAATTCCACCACGACCAAACTGCCGCACGTCGGTGATACTCTGGTAGCCTGGAGTCACTGCATGGAGCTGTTCCTGAATCGCCTTGGGGTTATTCAACTTAATGAAGTGCCCACCAGGGTACCAGAGCGACGGGAATGCTGCTTACACCACTGCGGAGAAATAGGTCCAGAGGTAAGTCATCGTTATGCAAAGAGGCCGTCCACGGGGAACGATCCTGACCAGGAGAATCCCTGGCCATACGTGCCAAGCAGAGGGAACCAAGCCAAATAAATCGAACCTGCATGATATGAAAAAACATAATCATTTTCACTATCAACAACCTACCGCCGCGCCTCTCACACCAGCAGCCATGCACGAGAGCTCGGAGGCGCGGTCGGTTAGGAAACGGGGGCCCCACGCTCCTGGCGGTTTGGGAC